>NW_007579001.1:0-121268 GCF_000690725.1 Stegastes partitus
ATGTGTTGACGCAGGAATGCAGCATTAACTGAAATCCTGAGCGAAAAAACGTTGGCAACGTGGGACACAAAAGGCAACAGAGCAGGACAGTTCCATGCTTTTCAGTGTTTGTGTGTTTGTGTTCAGACTGCGAGTGCGGGGGGCGATTATGGGTTTAGGATTAATGTCACTCTAATCTAAAGTAAGCTGTTATAATGGCTGCTTTAACTGCTGTGACTAAACATGCAAGCGCGCATGAGTATGAGTGTGTGTGTGTGTGTGTGTGTTTTTGTGTAAGACATCATGGGCACAAAGTTCTCTTGGCACACCTGAAGCGGCTGACACACTTTTGACACACTCTTGAGATAATAAAACAGCTTATAAATATCCAGCAACAACACATATTAGTGTAATACACCTGTTTAACATGAACAAATAAGGAAAGACTTGCGAGCAAGTACGACTCGATTTGAGGCTCACCAGCCCTGGCTCCTACGGAAGCCAAGAGCATTTTCTGTTTTTACAAAAATAAAAAAAAAACAATAGATCAAATAAAAAAAACAGCAAAGACATGAGAAGGTTCTGAAGCTGACAACAGGCATTTTAGACATCACTCAAACGACAAGTTGAAATAATGTCTACTCAAGTATGCAGATGATGCAATCGTATCTTCTTGCTTCAGATTTTAAATTACAGCGTTTACTCATTTTAAACGTATAACTGGTTATATAAACAAAACAACGCGTCCTGAACTCCATCCACATTATTGCAATTAAACTCCAAAAAATTAGTGAAAATCAACGTGAGTTGGCAAATGAACGAACAAAGAAGTGTGTTCAGTGCTTTTTAGTGCTTCTTTTTGTTTAGGGACATTAAATGGAGACAGTTTTATCCACAAGTCAAGAGACTGAGATAATAATTATGTAAAAATAATTGTCTTTTAATCTCACATTTTTCAGTCTTTTCCAGTCACACAGAAACTATTCTCCCCGTCAGTTTTCTTTCAGTCGACCACGTCCTCCCGTCGCTGTCCTTGTGCCCAGATCGGTTTGATGCCCCCGAAAGCTACAGAAGATCCAGAAATCAGTGGATGCGAATGTGTGTCAGGATGCTCGTATGAATGTGTGTGCATGTGTGTCCCCTGCACTGAACCAGGCCAGCAGTCATGCTCTACTTTTTTTCCTTCCAGAAGGTTGCGCCGAGAGAACGTTCGCTGCTGAATCCAGGTTGGGTGTCGCAGTGTTATCTGTGTGCCTGTGTGTGGGGGGGGGGGTCAACATGTCCATCACCTCCATCAGTCACAGAGTCCGTCTTTTCTTTGCTCCACATCCTCGTGTTCAGAGATTTGATTCTTTCACTGTGCTTTTCATCGTCGTCATGTAAGCGGAGAGAGAACGAGGGAGACCCGTCCGGCACCAGGCGG
This sequence comes from Stegastes partitus, assembly GCF_000690725.1. Taxonomy (NCBI): domain Eukaryota; kingdom Metazoa; phylum Chordata; class Actinopteri; family Pomacentridae; genus Stegastes; species Stegastes partitus. The sequence goes on from NW_007579001.1 coordinate 1,403, forward strand.
CTGGCTGGAGTAACCTTTGAAGGGCGCTATGTGGGGGAAGAAATGCTCAACTAACTACTAGTCTAACTGCTTCTTGCTACTGTAGCAGGTTTTTAGTGTGCTTTGTTTGGTATATACATGTCAAAGCACTGATGGTTGTCTGTGCCAATTGCCTCTCCTGGGCTGATTTTCCAGGAAAACATACCAACTAAGAAAGTAGGACAGGATCTCTGTGGATTCTTGCCCGTGCTCTTGTCTACATGTGTCTAAAATATCTGAATCGGTGTTGGCTGATCATGGATCACTGCTTTTTGGCACAGCGTTAGCCATATTTGCTACATAGCTATTAGTAGCTACATGCATCTCTATGCCAGCGAACTTCTACACGTTTTATACTGAGGCGTTGTTTTGCAGATGATTCTTCTAAAGGAGGAGGAGGAGGAGGAGGAGGAGGAGGTAGCGGCGTGGCCAAAGTTATCCTATCACAGGGCTGAAAATGACCGCTCACTGTCGTCGCACAGTGGCTTTTATTTTGAAATTGAGGATCCTCGTTGTAAAGCAATTTATGTTGTCTGCTCTAAAAATTTAAAAGCAAGTAAAAGTCAGATTTCTTCTTGTTTTTTCTCTTCTTTTTTTTTTTTAAATACAAGAACGTCAGCTCGACTTCCCATGCAGTTCAACATTATGGACATAAATGAGACAAATAGGTGGTTTATTTTTTCATGCCTAAACACATATTGTGATATATAGTATATTGATACTGGAGGAAGGTTTTCTGGTTATTGTATTTTTTTTCTTCACACTGTACAGGCCTATCTTTGGGAACAAGTGTTTTAAACTATAGATCGACTACGCTGTCATATCTGGTGGACATTTTACTCCTTGCCTTCAACCGTTCGGCATCTTTAAAAAGGCTATTTTTTCCTCCGTGCGTCGGGTAAATCCGCTCACACACATAATTCGCTCGAGTCTCATTGTGTTTCCTTCAAAACACACGGGCGTAGAGGTCATAAAAAGCGTCACATGAGTGGGAAACGTCTGGTTTAGAAAATATGATCCCCTGGGAGAAAGCTCAGCCGAGAGGAGATGTGATATGTGGAGCGAGCTGAGATGAAATCTGATCTCAGCATCTCCAGGAGCAGAGAGGTGTATCACATAACCACCGCTTTGAAAAAAAAAAGAAAAGAAAAGGGATGGTGTAGGAAGTTAATGACGCTTGAGCTAAATCTGTTTTTTATGTAAACACCCCTCAGTGTAATGTGCAATATGTGCTAATTGCAAAAAGAACTACACCTCTTAACATATGGTTTTCTACGTGGAGAGGGGGGTGAGGACGGAAGTGCAGGAGAGGTGATACCGTGGAGTGAGAAAGGAGGAGCAGGCTCGAGCTGAGCAGCAGAGGAAGCAACTGCTCTACTTTTATGGATGTAATTTCTATCAGCTCCATAATGGATGGAGTGGTGAGGAAGCTAATGGTGAAGTATGCATGACGAGACAGGGAGGAAATCGATGTTTCCTCCTCTTTTCTTGGCACTGCCTACAGTTACGGGTGAACGTCAGGTGCTGTGTGGAAGTTGTTCAGGACATTTCTACAAGACTTGTGTCCACCGGGGCCTGTTCCAATGCTATTTCCTGATTAGAAGTCGGAGGGGGATAAATGCTGCATCTTTTTTGGGAAATCTGTTCTGTGGCTTTTAAGGATCCGAATTATTGGTCAAATGGAAAATAAGATTTAGGAGAATCTGGTCTGTGTCCATCTTGTGTTTATTTGATTCGCTCCAACACTGGATTTTCTATTTTGCTCTCTTTCCACAAAGGCATGCCGTGTTCTTTACCTCTGCTTCACTGCACTGCATTCTGTCATTGTTTGTGATCTCATCCTTTAAATCTCACCTCATCCTGCTTTAACCCATTTTTAGTTCGTCTCTCTGCATTTCTATTTCAGCAAAACTGAAGTTTCAACCCCTCAAATACCCTTTTGAACATCCTCCAGTGCAACTACCCACGACCACTCAGCTGGTTCACCTCCCCTCCACTGCTCTCCATGCTGCTATCTTTAGATCCCCCATCCTGCTCCTGCACAGATGTATTTGGGAACAGACATTCCTAAGTTTTTCCCAAATATCTAATCTGCCGCCCCTCCACTCTCTCTCTCTCTCTCTCTCCATCTGTGCAGTAAGTGCAGGATTTTCTTCCCTTCACACATTTTCTTAGCCTCCATCTTATCTCGCTCCTGCACTTCTCTATCAGCTCTCATCTCCCTCTGAGCTCGTGGGTTTATTGACTTTTTACAGTATGCACTGCGAGTCTTTCCTGTCTATTCTCGCCTGCGTCTTCTCTTCCTTCCCTTATTCACTTATTTGAACTTCTTCCCTGTTTCCTTGGTAATTCTGTCTACTGCAGATCTATTCTTACCTCTTTCTCTTTGTTCTGGCTGCATCCTCTCCTCTCTTCTCTCTCTCTCTCTCTGTGTGTCCACTCTTTTCCTTCTGTTCTTTCTGCCTGAACCTTCCAGCTCTTACTTATTTTTCTCTTTGTCACATGTCGTCTCCGGCGTGGCAGCTCTCCTCTCCGTGGATAATGAGGACAGGGAAGAAGAATGCGTCCTGGTAGGATGGAGGTCGATCCCTGTCCCCCTCCCTCCCCTCCCTCCCCTCCCTCAACTCTGCTCCCCCTCCGCTCTCCTGCTCTGCCTCCTCGTCCCTCTCTCTCCCTCCTCTCCCCCTGTCCTCCCTCATCCTCACCTCCTCCTCCTCCTCCTGCTCCTCTTCCTCGTCGTCGTCGCCCTCTCCTTCGAGCACTCCTCTGGTCTCCTCGTTGTCCTGTCTTGAACCTAACCCCAGGAATCCTCCCCCGCCTCCTCCCCCTCCGCCTCCTCCACCTCCACTTCCTCCTCCCCCACCTCCACTACCTCCTCCTCCTCCTCCCCCGCTCCCTCCTCCATCCTCCCTACTTCCACCCAGGCCTCCCCCCATGCTTCTTGAATGAAACAGGCTGTTCTGGCGCCCACCTCCGAGTCTCCCCAGAGAGAATCCGCTCCGACTGAGCACCAGTCTTCCTCCGATGCCTGCACCTCCAGGCCCTGCCGCCCTGATCCCTGCCACGGTAGCGTTTAGCAGGGCCGTGGTTCCCATCGGGGCCCGTAGCCTGGAGGGAAGACTGGCGCTCGATGTGGTCCTCCGGCACCGGGGGCAGCTCTGTAGGAGGTAAGCCGAGTTGAACACCACAGGCAGAGCCAGAGGAGGCGGGTTGGAGCCCTGGCTGGGGGTGGTGCCCGGGGGCCCGGAGAGGGGCGTCGAGACCGTGGGGTTCGTCCCCCCACTCGTGTCCAAGTCCATAAGGAGGGCTTCGGAGTAGCTCGGGACCATCTGTTGGTTACAGCGGATGTGCCACTCCAATTCTGTCATGTCCACTGTGTTCACGCGGGAGATGGCTCGGTAGCTTGTCCCGTTCATGCCAATTCCAATCCCAATCCCTCCTGGATGGATTCCATTCTCAGTCCCTCTTTCAACCCCGTCCCCTCTCCCGCCTCCACCTGGCCCTCCTCCGCCGACTCCCCCGCCTCCGCCCGTGTCCTCGTCCTCCCCGAACAGCTTCTCCACGTGGTAGTGGACATATGCTGTGCGATACTCAGACACCACTCGCAGCGGCCAGGACAGGAGGAAAGCGGAAGCCAGCCAGAACACCCGGTGCCTCGAAAACCACGGCTGATGCGCAGGATCTGGGAACGCCAGGATGTGCTCGCGGAAATCCACGTTCTTCAGGTGCATCCCCTCCCGGGCCTCCATGTAGTCGTCGAGCCCCTCGTTCTCGCCAAAGAAGCGCGCTCGCTTGCAGTGAAAGAAAAGGGAGCAGAGTAACATGCTGTGTAAGAATTAGTGCTGAAATGTTCGAGAGAATAAATTTAAAACTGGTTTGAGTAATTTACTGAACAAGATACTTATAATTTATGGATTTTACTCAGTTTAACCGGCTTCTCCACATTTATGAAGACAAAATGGAAGAACACCATTAGCTCTAGGATATTTTCAGGGTAATATCACCACCTTCACTTTAAAGCTTTTATCTTTGTCATAATAAGGGAACAGAACCGTTTTCAGAACAGTCAGGGATTTTTTTTTAGATCTTCCATCATTTGATATGTTAATACTTGCAGATTTTTCATATGAACATTTTGAAACATCATGTTTTTAAAAGTATGTCACCATAAAATCCTATCAGTAGAGACACCTCTTGTCTGGAAGCTGGTAACGTGAGAACCATGACGGTGAGATAGATGGTGACTATATAATCAGAAAAAGTATGTGCTTACCGCCTGACGAAAATAACTGTCATTGTTTTATTCACTGGTTCGTTCACATACAGCAGCCTACAGCTTCTGAATCATTTTAATAAAACAGCAAATTCATTATTTTGTGTTAATTTTCCCACACAAAGCGGGGCGTAATGTCAGTCCTGTGTTGGACACAATGCAGAACTTTCAAAACCAGATCACTCTTTGGTGCACATAAACAACTAGTATCATCAGAAAGGCTGGTTTCTGGTGTTTACGTTATGGGGACTGCATGACTTATTCAACTAAACAACAGGAGAGTGAAATGACATTGTGTGAAATGAATAGTTCCACTCTCTCCTGTGATCTGATATTAACATATTATTGCATATATATGATAATATCTGCATTGCATTGATATTAACATATTATTGCATATATATGATAATATCTGCATTGCATTGATATTAACACATCTAGATATTGACATAGCTATACACGAGTAATTCAAACAAGACTAAAGGGTGTTGAAATGGAAACACAGCTGTATGCATTTGATGCAAACGCAAAATTATTTTTCTCACAATCACTTTGTCACACAGACAAGCTACTAGCATTGTTGGAAAGGTCATTTTGTACATTTTTTACTTAAATTATATATGCAACACCTTGCTGCAATAAATACTTTAACAGCAGTTCAACCAAAGAAGGGATGTGAATTTGGATGCAAAGTATGAAATGTACTTAAACGACAACACTTTAAGTAGAACACGGGTTGATTAGTTATTAGTCCTCCTTTTTGAGGTCTGCAGCAATGACTCATTTACCTAAAAGCTAAATTGATGTCTATTGAGAATAATCATTACTTGAACCTTGACTAATACTAAAAGCACCATTAACTATTTGAAATGCGTTTAGATGCTTTTAGTATTAGTCAAGGTTCAAATAATGACTAATACTAAAAGGACCAATAACTATTTGAAATACATTTAGATGCGTCTTCTGGAACATCTTACCTGGGTGAGGTAGGCAGCTTCAGCACGAGCACTTGAGAAGCTAAAGAACACGAAAAATTTGTCAATATCTTGTTAAAATAAAAATAAAGGAAGTGCACTTCTAAGATCAAATCCAGTCAACCAGAGTTAGAAGTGATATCTCGCGGGTACCTGAAACACTTGGTGAAACGCAGGCGAACAGCAGGATGCAGCTGCAGGTCGAGCAGCTCCTTCGATACATCTTTGACACCGTAGCGGGCGTAGTCGAACTCTGAACTGGAGGCGTGAGTGTTGACCCGCTCGTGGTAGACCTGAGGAGGGAAGGGCATCGACAGAGGGAAACAGAATGACGAAGAAGAAAATGGAGAGAGGAAGGAGGAGGGAGAACAGAAGCGGAGAAAGGAAGTTAATGGGAAGACATTTTAATCTCCGCATATGTTTCAGCAACAATAAAGCGTGGTTACTAATAGAATATTTTTCTTACTGCACACAGCTGTTTGCACACAGCCCCGCAATATTTCACTATAGGAGAAATTAAGATGTGCATAGCAGTTATTATAAAAGCTTACAACTTAAAGGTTTACAGTGCAGCTACAAACAATATCAAAAGAAAAGGGTGAAAGTGAGTGAAAGTGTGAGTGTGTGTGTTCGGAGGCGTCCTCTCACCTGTGTGGTCGTATACGCGTCTCCGTTGCGGTATCTCGTCACCTGTCTGGTCCTCCTCACGTAGTGATAGCTGATGGCCTTCCACCAAATGCAGGGCGTGGCCTGCTGAAGCCTCTGCACACGCTCATACACCTCCTGTGTCAAAGAACAAAAGCGGAATCTAATTTATTTATGGCACTTTTAAAACATGCCAGTATGCTCTCCAGTTTCTACAAATAAATCACAGGCAATGGCAGGAAAAACAGACGTTATCGTTTTGCATAAAATATAGTTAAAGTCTGAAATCTGGAGCAAAACAGGCTCTGCTATCGTTTCTTTAGTGTGAAGAAGATGTTTGGCTGTGGCAGATGAACAACTATATGCAATATGCTACTGGAATTCAACAACACAGACCAGAGTAGAGTAAAAAACAGACTGATGACCCCAGGTCAGCTTTTCTCCACATGGCTGAGTATTATTTTTTTCCCACACTCAAGTCGAAAGTTGTAAAATGGTGTTCTCTCCTCATGAAATATTAAAAGTCTGAGCAAACTGCATTAAACGTGGGTGTATTTAGAGCAGTGATTACTGTTTATCTTTCCCAAACACTGCTATTTTTATTGATTTACCCATTGCATTTTAACGATTTTGCAGACACAACACGGCAATCAATAAGTAAACAGAATTTCCTATTTAATGTCTTATTTCTCTGGCTGCTCTAAACCTCAGTCTGCTGGATGTTGTGGTCGCGGTGCTCAACCGTGCCACTAAAACCAGCTTTGGTAGATACCTGGAATTCAGCGTGAGCCAACATGGCCGTCTTGGAGAAGCAGTGCCAACACTCCACCAGGTAAACCACATACAGCATGGCCAGGAAGGCCAGGGGGATGTAGACGTAGCCGCTGGAGCACGGACTCTCCAAGTGCAGGATGTCATTGTAGTAGGCCGCCGAGGTGGCGTCGTCGTCGCCACTGAGGGGGATTATGGAGGAGGAGCCGAGGACGGGAACACGACAGAGAGCGCACCAGGCCAGCGTGGCGAAGCAGCCGTACATGAGGAGGGTCAGGAGGAGGCACTTCCAGTGGGACTCCCGACACAAAGAGGACGCCAGAGACTGCTGGACTGGCCTTTGCTGTGAGGGCACAGAGACAGATGACAGATTATACTTTTAGAATGCTAACAGACTTTGAAATCGAGCTGCATCACATACATGAGGAGAAACTTAACAGATATTCTTCTGTCTAATCTTAGACGTGGACACTGCAAGACTGGAAAATACTTTCACATCACATACTACCATATATTACTAACATTATGGCACCAGATAGAGCAATCAGGCAGCAGTGCACCACGTCACATGATCCATGGGGAAACAGATGTACAGAAAATGGAGACTGTGGTGCAGCAACTTTCTGTAATGTGAATAATACATTGCAGTGGGAAAACAGCAAAAACAGAAGGCTAAATGACAAGTCTGATTGAGAAAATGGTCAGGAAGATGTACATGCTATCTTTTCTTCAGCAAGAACTCAGTTTTAATATCTCTGTGCTAGCAAATGTTAGCCTCAAGCACCAGAATGTTTAGCTCTGCTTGACAACCTGCTCTGAGCATGCTAATCAGAATTATTTTATCATAATAATCATTAATTATTCATTGATTTCACAGAAAAAAAATCTGCATCAAAATGAGATTCTTCAACTGGATTCAGAGCATCTCCTCCAGGGAACACACTAAAAAAACTGTACCCAAATCATGTCCCTTGTTGAACATCTACTTATTGATAAACGGTCAATTTTACCGATGTTGCTTAAACGCCTCACCTGCAGGTTATAATTGTAGGTAGCCTGGCGGCTGTACACAGAGAAGCCTCTAGTCTCCATTAGTTACTGCAGCACAGCAACTTAAATAGATATGTGACTATAAATTACTTTGAAAAGAGTGAAATAAGGAGTTCTAATGTCAGAATTTACCCATGACGTGGGCTGTTGTTGTTTTTAGCGGAGCACATTTTAAGGCTCATTATTGCACTTGATCGTGTTCATTTAATTGTAAGGAGCCAAAACCCCAATCAAGATTAATATTCCATAAATTGTGCAGCCTTATAACCTTCATTGGTGTTTCTGTTTTGCAACCAAATCTTCCCTTTCAATAGTTAGGGTCCGAGCACAAAGTGTAAGGAACCTCTTGAAACCCTTGAGTTTATTAATATTCTCTATTGTTCCTCGATCATGTAGAGGCTGCATGTCGACAAACGCCATGTCTTGTAAATAAAGTTTAAAAAGCCGAGTGTATCCAGGACCCTTTACCCTCCTATTACCTTCAGATTTACTGACATATTTTACACTTGGGTTCAATTCGACCCCAGCAATTTAAACCCCCCAAAATATCAGAATTGAAATTGTTACCCAAGTTTATGTGTAAATAACCCTTTAAATAAAACTGACGAAAATATGTCAATGACTTATTTAGAGATGTTAAACGTTGAATGGGGTCAGACTGACCCCAAAGCTAACAGGAGGGTTAATCAGAGTCAGTAGTGTTCTGTTAGAAAAGTTTTCTCTTGCAGATTAGTCATTAAAAAAAAGAGAACCATGTCAGTTTTTTTTGTCTCAAGTAAGAAAAGAAGTTGCAGCATGATTGCGTTAAGCAGCCTTCACATTACACTTCCTGCAATCAACCTGAGCGATAAACGGTGCTTCCCTTCTACCAATCAGCTTGTAATATTCTTAATATAGCAGAGCCAAAACATTTGACAAACTTCTATGTACTCATGTTGACAGTCAGGATTGTGATAAATAATACAGCGTGCTTCACGATGTGAATATTTAATCGTGTCTGACAGGTGAAAATGATTGCAGCTATGGTTGCTACATCAAATATATAAAGCCAGGAACAAAGATTTAACACAACTGGTGACCCCCTGGTGAGGTTTTAATAACCACAACCTTCCTGTTTGGTAAACAGTTTCATATTTCAGAGCGTAAGCTGAGGTCCTGACCAGCAGAACGCATTAGACTGGGCCATACCCATCATAAGATAAGTGCTGCACATTAGACGCACACGCTGTTTATGCCGCCCTCTAAGTGCACACGGCCTCACTTGCACTGGGAAGACATCATATTACAGTGCACTCAAACACACACGCGTGCTTTAGAAACATGCATAGATGCTCTAATGTGCCCCTCTTCTCTCTCTCTCTCGCCATATTTCTATCCACGCTCACGCCAGCATGCACGTTCTCAGCATTGTAATGCAGCCAGCGAAAGAGTATGTGAATAATTTAGATGATGCTTCTAGACTGTTCTGTAGCCAACCGACTCCACTCCAACATCATCGGCGCTGCTGCTGCTGCAATTTGTGTGTACGTGTGAATGAGGGAGAGCAGGGAAGAGATTGTGTACGTCATGCGTGTGGAGGTGAGGGAACACAGGTAACACACACCTGTGCTGCCTGCGTCATGTGTGTTATTTGGGTCGGTACATGCGTGCGCCCTCTCCTCGCCGCCGCTGCCTGAATGCGACAAGGCAAAAGAGCAACAGAGCAGATGCCAAAAAAAAAAAACCCCACAGATGGGATGACACCATCGTCCTTTCCTCCTCTCAGTCAGGTCTGTCTGTCCTGTCAGCACATCACTCCCTCCATTTATCAAACACACAAGCCCCTCTCCCTCCCTCTTTATCACTCACTCCTTCTCTCATGCACACTCTCATCTCCTTCATCCACAATGTGCGACTCGCTGGCATGTTTGGCTCGCTGCGACACACACCCATACGCACTGCCTTTCTGTTTTTTTTTTATTTATTTTACAACTGTACGTCAAGGGCAAGTAGTGAAAGGCAGAGTGAAGGGCACCTACACTCCAGCAGCCCGTCACCGCTCTGCTAAAGCTCCCTCGAAAAAGCATCCGATTGCAGACTTCGGGTAAATTATCACTGGTGCCAATTTCATATTTTCTATTTCCTGAATGCCTCCTCTCTTCACATCCTTTTTATTCTTACATAATCCTTTTTTTTTTTTTCTTTCCTCCTCCTTCCCCGAATCTTCCCTCCCATCTCCTAAGCATTTACTCTCCAATCCCAACCTCTCCTCCTCCTCCCCCCCCACTTCGTCCTCACCCCCACGTCTCCTCTGTTACATCCTCTTTGAAAGTCTGTCTCTAAGTGGATTGATTGGGCTAAAAGTGTAGTGTAGCGGCAGAGGGGGGAGGAGGATGAGGAGCGTGAGAGAGATGGAGAAACGGTCATGAACTTTTCATGAATGCAAGTATGAAAGGAAACAAAATGAGAGAGAGGGAGGAGAGAGACTAAAGAGATGGCAGCAGTGACAGACTGCACCTCTCTCCAGGGAAGCTCGCTGCCAAAATCCATCCTTTTCGTCCTTCTCCCTCCCTCTCTCATTTTGTCTTGATGCCTCCAAATCTTTTTTTTTCCCTCCTGTTACCTTTGGCAAATAAATGTCACCCAAAGAGAATATTCTAGCAATAAAAAAACAACCTTCGAGGTTCTGGGCCAACATTTTCATCAAGACTCTGCAGCTCTGGTGAGGCCGGTGTGAGGGAAATCAGCCAAGACGGGAGTCAAATTATTCCTGCATGCACTTATGCCAATCAGTTTTTGTCAGTATGAGCAGTTCTTATTCCCACAGGTAAAGACAAGACACGCTGAAATGTGCTGTCCCTGAGTGACACGGCCCAGAGACAGCTTAATGAGCTCAGGGTCGAAGCAGTGGCACCAGTAACTAGAGTTACCAGCTTGTTGTTGTTTGTCCACCGAGCAGCGAAGTTGCAGTTTAAAGCCAGACTCAAATAATACATGTAGTGAACATAGAAAGGAAAAATAATAGGTGGGCGCTGGGGAGGCAAACTGGAAACAGTTTTCAGTAAATGTCAGCTTTAACCATCTATAATTGACTAATTGCTAATACAGATAAAACATGCTGATACAGCTCGTTAACCACAGACAGGTGACATTTGCTGCAAAAGCACATCAAACACTAAGCTGGTGATAAAACACTGTCAAAATAAACGACAGTTTATCTGGCTTATTTGAGCTCTGACCAGAAGCTTTTAACCAGCACAGAAATCTCCATCATGGTTGTCCTTTGGGTTAATCCATTTTAAACCATCAGAGGTCTTCAGCTGGACCATCAAACAAGGTTAATTCCTACAAAGTGGGGTCCAACAATGAAAAATATGACTATATTGTAAAGTATTCTATTTGTTTTGTGTTGTTCAGACATGCATACACATATGGCTCAGAAAATATCCCGCGCCGACTGTTGCATGATTACTTTTTTTGTTAATGTGCACTGAAAAGATTGGACATTTCACAACAGCCTCATTTTTTTCATATTTGACCTCACCCATAATCAAAGACTCTTTGATCTACGTGTCCAATTATGCAGATTCTGAATCCATCGCATGATGACAAACAACAGCAGAAATTCAATCCATTCCATCTTTAACAGATATTGTTGTTCAACCATAGCGTCAAATTTCAATGTGCGAAAAAATGCACCAAATCATGGTCTTGGTATCTCCTAATAACACTGAAGCTATTCTTAGCAACAACAAAGCATATGAGCTAGATTAAGGGGTTTATAAATGTTGTATCTGCCATTTCTGACCATAAAAAATGAAAGAAGGTGAGCTCCTCCAAAGGCATCTGTTCAACGCTGAGTTCAAGTGACTACTGGTGCCAAATATTAAGAATTTCTCCTCAAGCGTTACTGATGTTTTGTGTTCATGAGTTGAGTTTTAGCCTGATTTGTGAGGTCACAGCGACCTTTGAGCACCAAAATCTCAATGGGATGACGTATGGACAACCCAAAAACACCTTCAGCCAAGGAAGTAAACCAAAGACTTCCCACAGTCGCCACACAAAACAAAAAAGTCCACACCGACCTATATGTGCAGTAGATAACAAAAAACAAAAACATTTCAGTACTTTGCCCAATATAACATTAAAGTAGATGCTGGCAGTTTACAGAAATAATCAAATAGGTGCTAATGGAGGATCAAATTCTCCATCTAGCAGACTATTACGTGATAGACGGCAGCTTTAGCTAGTTGTTAATAAGACAAAACGTCTACTGTGGAGAAGATGTAACTTGGAAATGAGAAAATCTCCTTCCAGTTCCTCCTTAGTTGTTATTCTAAAACTGTCCACTCCTCTTTTTTAACCTGATCTCTGCCAATATCAAGTGTGAAAACAAATTTAAAATCTGTTATACGAATTGTTTTTGTTTAAGGCCTGGTGTTGCTGAATGAATTAATGGACGGTGAAGCAAAACAGATTTTAGAATAACAGTGATAAACGGCTGAATTTACAATGGAATAGTCATGCAATCTACTTCATACAATCAATACAACCAATGCCAGTCAGATATATAGCGCATGTGGATCCCTAATTATTCCAGATATTTTATTTTTAATGTCCAGTTCGAGACATTTATGACAGTAAACAACATCTCCGCACAACTTGGGTGGGTTTTCCGTGTACAATCAGATGCTTTGCTCCGGGTTTCACAGCAGCCAAAGCTCTCAGCTGCCTCACAGATACTTAAATCACATGGTCTGATCAAAACACCTCTTTAGGGTCTGACCACAATGTAAGACAGGGACTCTGGAATCACTTTTGCATGAGAAAGTAGCTCTCGGCGAGCACAACAGCTCTCCGGTTGTGCCATGAATCTGTATGTGCTGCAGCTGCCTGCGTCGAGTCTTTGCTCTGGTGTCGGGCTGCAACAGATCAAAGGCAAATCTCAGTCTCCTTGACATCGTAACGAATAGAAATCTATATAGCCGAGTCTGGATGGTGTCGGCTTTCATTTTTTTCAGGCTGGAAGTTTGGACCGCCTTCCTTACAAGCTCTTTTGATGAGGACTGAATCAGGGTGGTCTTTACATGACAAACTCTGCTTCATTAATTACATATCTGAGTAATTTATGCAGGGATGAGTACGCTCGCATATTTTCTCTACATTGCTGAGCATCTGCAGGCACTACAGAAGAGCTGTATGGGGGTAAAAAAAAAAAAAAAAAAGAGCCCACATAGCTGACACGAATCCTTGACCTCAGGTTATTTGCGTGAGAGATTTCAGAGGATTCTTGCTTGCATTTTAAACACGCCATGTAAACAGGAGATATACCGTGCCTCGACTAACAGTGCAAGGGCTTTTTCAGCGATTGCATTCGCTTTAGCCTGTAAAAACCTCCTTGTTCTTGTAGAATTTACTGCCACACGCCGGCTCTTTGCATTTATATATGCACAGGAAACGTGAATCTCTTACAGCTCCCCATTTCACTCTGGTACATCATTTTATTTCTGTCATAAAACCTCGCTGGGGTTATATTTTGGATTGTGCAAATTCCACATTTGTGCACCGCGCGTAAGATATTTACACACCCCTCCCTGCGTTCAGGTGTCTAATAGAAAACGAGTGGCGCTCTCTCTCCCCCTCCGCGTCTCAGCTCATACTGATTCAGCTGGTTAGGTGTGACTGGAGCAGCTATAATTAGCAATCCTAGCATGTGGGTGGCAAATGAAATGAGGAAGTGAGGAGAGGAAAATGTGCTGTTGATGCCTGCAGTACACTGTTAAAAAGGCTTTCGGCGCGACTGGGTTGAGTCAGGTTTCTACTAACTGTGCTGAAACAAGAAATAAATTGTTCACACTTGATGCCGTGGCAATGTGTCATCATATGCTCGCAATGTGACATTCCTTATTGTTTTACAGTGAGCTCAGTGGAGGCCAAAAACCCAGCAGTGGCAATTATCAGTGAGTAAGGTCTAGGTCTCCTTCTCATAAATGAAATATCACTGGAAGTAGCAGTTAGCCTATACATCAGCTTGAATTAATGTCAGTTACATACTGTGGAGGAAAATGGCAGCTACTGTACGCTTTCACGGCCTCAGAACATCCACAGAAACAACTGCAGCATAATCTGCTTTGCTATTGTCCATCTGTATAATGAGTCATTGTTTTGCCAACATATGGGGGCAAAAGCTGTTTTTGAATCTCATTTACATCTCAGGACACAATCAGTACAAGAGCAAACTAAAAGCTGGGATTTGAGGTTTAAGCTTATGAAGACGTGGTTTTATCAGGGCCGATGAAGATTCCAGTTATCAGTAATCAATGAGACCAACAGTTAAAATGAAAATCTTTGTTAGAAAATAGAATAATACAAACTCCTAGAAAAATAAACTTTGCTGAAATGCCTCTGTAGGGATGTCCCAATCAAGTCTTTGTTTTGCCCCCAATCCAATCTGAGTCATTTTATCCTAATCCTAGATTACACAGACTTGAAGTACATTAAAGTTATTAAAATCAATCCAATTCATAGGAGAAAAAAAAAAAAGCATTTCTGCATCCAAGCTGTTTCTTAATGTTACGCAAGCGGTTAAGAACCTTTTCGCAAACCTCCGAGGGGGCACAGTCTGAAACGTTGAGTGGAGAAGATAGAATGTCACATGGCTCATAAGCTTTAAAGGAAAGTCAAAATCTGTATTCTCTAAATGCATGTCAGAAGATGTACTGTGGATTAGATGTAGTACCTCTTACTGTTTAATACTGCAGCGACCCGAACAGGTCCATGTTGGCAAGCAGGGAGGATTGTGGGGGTTTGGCTAGCAAGTGGCCACCATGACAAAGACTTCTGTGACGCCTAATAGCCTCTGACCAGCCCTCATATATTTAGACAAAGCTGGGGTTGACAAGGACACCTTTCTTATATCCCAATCACATCTGCAGGAGGGCTGCAAGGTGGTTCCGTGGTTAGCATTGTTGCCTCGCAGCAAGAAGGTCGCCGGTTCGCATCCTGGTAAGGAAACCCGGGATCTTTCTGCGTGGAGTTTGCATGTTCTCCCTGTGCAGCGGTTTCCTCCCACAAGGTCCAAAAACATGCTGAGGCTAGTTGGTGATTCTAAATTGTCTGTAGGTGTGAATGTGAGTGTGCTAGGCTCCCCCCCCCAACCTTAGTGAGGATTAAGCGGTGTATAGATAATGGATGGATGGACATCTGTAGCAGCCTAAATCATGCGTCTGTTGACCAAAACAGCAACATCGAAAGAGAATAAATGTCTATTGCGCCCAATTTGTGTTGTCAATTAACTGAGCAGTGATCGGTAATGCTGCCGATTATTTATCAAGAAAATTATTCCATATTTGCATCCCAATATCCTGCCACAAATTGCGTTCTCCTGCTACAACACCTGTGTCATAGCGGAGGTAAACTAAGAACTTTTCAACATTTCTCCTTTAGTGTTGATTGGCAATTAGTTGTGTTGGGCAACAAATCAGATCGTGCTGTGACACTGCTTGAGACAAGTGAGTCAAAGCAGTGCATTAATATTACTATTGGTTATTGCTCCAGTAATTAGTAAATTGCAGAATATAGCCAGGCTGATAATCAGTCAAAATTAACCAAACCTCATACATATTGTGCAGTCAAGAAAGTAACCATTTACCTCTGCAGCAAATGTGCAATCTGCTATCTTATTATTTGCAGGTGTAAATTATGTAAAAGTAGCGTAATTGACAATTAACCCAGAACATCTGTAAAGCTGGGTGTTGCATTCGTCGCAAAAAATCCAAGTGTTACATATATGCTGAGAGGTGCAACATCTGCCGCCGAATTAAACTTGCGTGCGTGGAATAACTTATTTAAAGAGACACTTGGTTTTGCTTTGAGGGGCAGGAAAAAGATTTACAGCAGACCAAAACCGCACGCGTGTTAATTTTAGATCAAGTGTTTCAGCTTGACATATTCTTCCCCAAGAAAAGCAGTTGTTTCCTGCTGTTGTAAGCCTTGTGTCGCCTTCTCCTGTGAAGCTTTCCCGTTTTTCTAATAAAAACTAAACTGTCTATTAGTAAACTTAATGGTTGGTCTGCTACATGCATTTACTACAATGCACACTGTAGTTTGTGGCCACTTTTGATACGATAAACGTGTTTATTTTTGTGAGAAGTTGCATGATTCTGTAGAAAGCGACACCTTTTCCCTGTAGGGTTTTGGATTTAGTTTTTACTCTCGTCTTTTACTTTGATAATGCAACTCCGTTATTCTGTTTTTAGACATTAAATTGTTTTCTTCTCCCTTCTGCTGATGCATATTTTGCCATTTGGTGGACTACAGTCTTACCATTAGTTAGCGAGACTTGAAAAGAAACCATAAACGCTTGGTTTAATGCAACAGCCCGCCCTTCTAATGGAAGAACCATTTCCATGTAAGAATGATTACACAGAGGTATGTGTAATTCGGAATTGAAATTTTAATATCTTGCGGCTCTCCTTCATTTGTATTAATGCTCGTGTGAGCGTATGTGCATACCCATGTGGGCCACAGAGTGAATGAAGTTAAGGGAGATATGAGAGTGCAAATGCTTGAGAGGGAGAGTCAAGGCTATAGAGAGAGAGGGAGAGAGACAGGCTGTAAACTCCACAAGGCAAATCTAAAACAGGAAGGAGACCAAGAGTGGAAGATGAGAGCGAGTAATGGAGGCAGAGAACAGATGCAGGCTGAAATCATTGCATTACATCGCATTGTCTGCACTGCAGGTACAGATAAAGAGAGCAGAGTGGTGGAATAAAGTGAAAGGGATCATTTAACAGGCTTAGTAACTCTACATATTATACACTTAGGGCTTTAAATTACTACGACGTAAGTGCCAAATGCTTAATTCTGTCTCTTATTGTCAGTTTTATTAGCCATTTCGTAGTTCGGCTAATCTTAAATCAAAGACTGACTAATATAGAGATTAGCTGATTTTACTGGCCGATTGTGGAAGTTATCTGCTCTCCAGTGTGAAACGTTTACACTCGTCTCCACAACATAATGCTGGAAAATATGCTCATGGTGATTTAGAAGTGGTGACAACACATAGTTAGTAAAACAGGCCATCTATTTACAGCTTATTTACACTGCTCTGTCTGCAGCACATGCAGCAGAGCATGCATCACAGCTGAGCAGATGGCGGTGCGGAGTCAAGCGGTGTCTAGAAAAAGATAACTTTCCCTCTTCGATATAACTCCAGTGTTTGATTACAAATATATTTATAGAAAGACTACATCAGGGTTTTCTATTTCCAGAAATCGTTTTATCAGCATCGGCCTCAAAGCTCCAGCATCCGTCATGGCTCAATCTTAACATGTTCCACAAATGGGCCGGACAATTAAGACCCAACTCCTCTTCCAACAGTAAAAGATAAAGTGAGCTTCTTGCCTCGAGGCCACTCAAGTAAGATATTTAAAGCTCATTAAAGCTAAAACAGTCAGTCGATTTATCCACTGTTCAACTGGCACACGACTGATTGGCTGTCGGAATAAAACGCTCGTGTTGTGCTGCTTTTTAAATGTCACTAGTGTGTATTTTTTGGGGACTGTTTTCTGACATTTTAGAGACAAACACCCAAAAAAACATAAATTAATCAGAAAGGGACGTCTGGCTAATGGACAGATTGAATAATTGTAGGTTGTAGCTCTGAAGCTGACATTCACAACCTGTACACAACTTAATGCAACAAGCCCACTGTGGTGTTTTTCTAAAGATATTTACTGTGAATGTTAGTGAGAATAACAGCATGCCTGGATGGTTATTTTTTTTCCCTGGCAAGCGACTTATATAATGTGTTGCCATGGATAACGCACTCTATATCTGTTGCTTTTTTTTTTTTTTTTAACCCAAAAACATCATGAGTGAATGATGGTGCTTATTCAAAGAGCTGTATGAGTAATAGAGGAGGTGGTGGATCGCTTAGACGCTGAAGACGTGCGAGTGTGTTGGAGGGGGGAAACAGGGGTGTGTACTGAAAGCGATCCTCCAAACACAGTCAAGGCTCTGTGTTGCATGTAAACACGACACTTTGAGGGAGATGATGTGTTTCTTGTGCTCTCTGTGTTTTGATTTGAAGGGTTCAGCAGCCGTGTAAAAGGACATGAGGTTGGTGTGTGTGAGTAAAGTAGCCACAGAATAGAGGAAAACACACTCCTGAGTGGTGTAATGTAAAGAATCATCATTCCCTGTAATGTGAAATAAGCCAACATGCTGCTCAGGGGGCTGTGTTTTCATCCACATTCGGTGCCACTCTGGTATTTTGGCAGAAATGTGGGTGTGTGTGGCTCAACTGTGATGTCACCCTCTAGTGTATTTCAGCGGTGGCAGCTGGCAGGTGGACCACTATGAAGACCATGTCCCCCCTCCTCTAAAGAGTAAAACCTCACACAGCCTTGTATCATATCACTTCTGTGGCTTTACAGCAGCACAGACCATCAGAGCACCCTCCCCTCACTGTTTACCAAAACCACAGCCTGCTTCCATTCATACTAAAGCCAAGGTCCTTCTCCGTGTCCTTGCACTTAACAGCAAAGACGTGTTTTGTCAATGAAAGAGGGGGAGGCTGCACATGCACGCACTGTGATGCACAAACGCTTGTTTTGGGAATAACACGGGAGCTGCTTCTTGACGGTGCAACTTTAATAAACAAACGTGTGAAGGGAAGCGGAGGGAGGGGGGGAGAAAAACACAGAAAAAGATGTCCTTTCTTACCTGCTCTCGTCCCGACCCTTCCTCCAAAATGGGCTCTTCTGCGGTGGCCGTCTCCTCCTCCGTCTGCATTTTCCCCTCTTGCCACTCCTTCCTTCCTTAGAACCGGGCGCAGGCAGCTCCCTCCCCGGTAACGTCCGACGGCAGGGACCTCCCCGGCGGAGCAGCGAGCTCGGTCACCCCATCCGCCGCAAGTCGGTATCCAATTTCACGACAGCGGGGCCTGCGGCAAACAAGCATCCTCCGCTCCGGACTCCGCGGTGCTCCTCCCGGCTGCGTCTCCTCACTGCTCCTCCTGCACCTGCTCCATCCTCCCTGCTCGGACGAACCCAAAAAAAAAAACAAAAAAAAAACGTGACTAAGCATCCAAAGTCAAAGCCCGTCGCCCTCCCTGCCCACCGCCGCCGCCTCCCGTGATGCTGAAGCTGGACGAGCGTGCGTGTGTGCACGTGGAAGCGCGTGACCGAGGTGGGGGGGTGGGGGGGGGAGCCAACCGGAGCGCGGGACTTCAGCCGCCGCACCGGGCGCTCGTTAACAGGCGCCTCGAAGGTTAAAGCAGCGAGCTCCGGGAGAGGAGAACCGAGGCCTGACGACTGTCGCGGCGGAACTTTGGCTCGGTGGCGGCTGCACCTTGCGTCGGGTCCCCGCTGACGTCACACACAGCATCAGCCACCCCCTTCACCTGACGCACAGGCGCGAGGCTCCCCTGTGGAGACACACGCGCACACAGCCGGAGCCCAATGAGATGAGACACAGCTGCAGGACGTGTTCAGGAGGCACGTAAACACCTGAGTTAACCTGCCACAATGTTGAATGACAAAATCTGTTCATGTGTTCAGTTTGTAAGGAGTAAAAATGATGTGGAATCTAACTAAGCACTGTCAAACACAAGAAAAGCAATGGTGATCCCTTTCTACACTGTAAAATAATGACATTTGGAATAATTTACTGATATTTCACAGATTTTCCCTGTTAAGTTAAATTATACATAATAACTAGTAAAATCACTGAGAAAAAATATGATCTTACACATGAACCATTTACCAAAACTGTAAATAATGTCTGCATCAGTAATCTGTATTTATACAAATAATAATTTGTTTTATTTTTTCACATTCAACTGTAAAATTGCACTGTTTTTATGGTGTATAAATGAGCAAAAAATATTTTTTTTTATAAGGATTTTAAAATAAGTTATTTTTTTAACTTTTGATTTACAGTTGTCTTTTTTGGTAGATTACAGATAACTTGCAAAATAACATTTAAAAAAAGCATTAATTAACACAATAACCCTTAAAAATATATAAATAATTAAAAAAAAAAAACAGGCCAAAACTGTGCATGTCAACATCAAGAATCAATATTCTTTAAAATCATAATTAATTCTTTTATGTATTATTGTAAAATTACACAAATTTTTACTTTATTTAAATCAGCAAAAAAAAAAAATATTTCACAGACATTTAGCAAGATATATAATGTATATAAAAAAGTATTTTAAGGATAAAAAATTGTAAATTATTTTCAACTTATTTTACAGATTTTCCCTGTATTGGTAAATTACAGATAATATGTATACATCAACAGTAAAAAAAAACAACAAACAAACACATGAACAGAAATGCTAATGTCCACATAAAAAAATCAGTTTTTTTTTGTTTTTTTTTTACCAAATAGTAATCTATTATTTTTTACAGCCTTTGAACACGGCAGTGTTCTGCTGTTTCCAACATATTCATTCTGGTTAGATTTGTACAGTTTTTCTACAGATTGTTTCTAAAGTGTAAATTAACTTGCCACAATTATTTGAGTGTTGAAAAAAGCTTTTATTTCAAGAGTAATATCAAAATCCAAGCAAACATTTCATTTGTAAGGATCAAAATAGAGATATAAAGACTGGAATGATGTGAAGTTTGACTGAAGACTAGGTGGTGCCGTTAATATGTCCTGAAATTCACAAAAAACAAACAAAAACAAGTTGAGTTACACTGAACCTAAATCTCAAACGGGTAAAACTGTAGATCATTTTCTGGTGTAGGATGCAGACCTGTGTTTGCTGAAGGGCTCTTTAGGCGGGTGCTGGTTCATCTGTGTACGATTACCTGACCTCTGGGAAGGCTGGATGACTCTGGAGCTTTTCTTTTTGTGTGCACCTCTGTGCTCCTTGAGCCAAACGTCATATAACTTCTCAGGAAGGACGGGTAAAATTATGTAAGGACCAACTGTATGTTTTCTCTCCACATAATTGTTGTGTCTGTGGCGACCATGACTAGTTTCATCCTCAATTATGCATGAAATCACATCAAGTTTCATTACTTCTATTCTGTCACCGGTTGTTAAGTCTGTGCAAGTTTACCACATGCATCACTGCTGTGACAACTCATTCTAAAAATCTGAAATTCACGCTCAATTCATCGCTGTAATTCCTAGCAAGTATGGTTCATGTATAAGGAACTGAATATTAGGAATTCATTGTTCCAGTGCGAAAGGCAAAAGTTCCCTCCAAGTGCAGCGCTTCTTTACGTGTCAAAGGATATTGGCAGTGACAGGCAGATAGAGGATGTCTGTCTCAGTATGGATGATAACGTCCTGGGAGATATACTTCTTCGGCTCCACTTCTCCTGCCTCGGCTGCACACATAGCAAACAGCTGAACCTGCAGTTCAACCTGCAAACCTGCAGCCACCTAGACAGACAGCACACTGCATATGTATGTGGAGCCTCGGAGGAAATGGAAATTCAGCACATTCCACGGATGATGACATTATCTGGCTGTCGTCACGACCAAAACTTGGAATGTATTAGCAGCTAACGGGACAGGTGAAAACTTTTATTCACTCCGGTAAAAGAAATATCTCAAAAATATCAACTATACTGAACGTTCATATATCAAAACTGTTGATATTCAACCTATAAATTATAACACCGTTTACACACACTACACATCCAGATGGAAACTTACAGGCCCAGGATTGTAGACGACCCGGAGGCCGGTAGCAGAAGGAGGCTGTTTCACATGGAACCTGGCAGACACAGATTGAAATAAACCACAAATAGTTACAGGTCAAAGCTTTCCCTTTGGACTTGAAGGTGACCCACAAAGAAGTGCCTCCACCTATCCACAGTCCTCGTTTCTGTCTGACACAATAAAAGCCATTTGAAACAAGCTGTAAGGCTGCAATTAAACTATTAGCTGTTTTTGTTATTTCATAGTTTTGATGCCTACATTTGATTGTGCATCTTTTATCTATCCATCTATCGTCTGGAGCTGTACCTGCACGTGTCAACGCCCACATTCTTCATCACCACAGTAATGGCTGAAGAGGTGCCCTCCTGCAGCGTGCCAAAGTTGACACTCGATGGGAGAAGCTGGAAACCCCTCACGATGGTACTGGGATCAGTTAGAGAGATTGTTCGACATTTCCTCCTCACTGGTTCTTCCACTGTCAAGAACTGGAGCAGAGGACACAGTGTGCAGTATATGTGAAAAAATCAGCCAGTGTGTATGATAAAGTGTAAAGTACATATGAAACACACAGTTTTTCAGGAACCCCTTGTTCAATACACGATTACAGGACAGCCAGTGACATATTAAAGGAAAACCGACATCAAGCATATTTCTTCTAAAAGGCATTCCCTCATGTAGCGTTTTGACGATGGTGGTTGATCTAATCTATCTAATACATCAAATGTAGTGACCCCTCAAGCTCTACGGATGTGGAGGAGACCCCTCCCATCAGGATAAAAATCTTTTATCATAGGATGAAGGTGATAACTCAGAACAGCTCTGGGAGGACAAGTGGAGCTATCAGTAAAATCCACCCCACAGCGTAACAGAGGCACCAGATACCCTCTCTGCAGGAGTCCACGGTTCAACAGTTCCTTTAATTTAACACCCATCTGCGTGCAATTAAATCGCAGAATTCTAATGCCTTCGTTGCATATAAACTCCTGCAGATGTCACTTTAGGATACTTTCAGCGTTCACAGATAAAGAGTGAAAACGAGGAACATTTCAGCAGGATTGAGCACAATGTTTTATGACAAATGTAAGTACTTTTTCACCCCTTACTATTTCTTTAAATTGACACTGTACGTGTGTAGTACATGCAGGGGTTTCAATGTGTGTTACTGCGACAAACATGATCCTTTGATTGATAACTTAAACAGTAATTTTAGATATAATCACAAACTGCAGATTTCTTTTTTCTAAATGCAGGTGTATGTGTGTGTACCGGCTGGTTTGGTACGCTGTAGGGTTTAGAGCTGAGGATGGAGGTGGGCAGTCTGACTTTGTTCTGCCTGGGCTTTCCAGTCACATCCACCTGGACTGATTTACATTGCTTGGATGAATCCCTCAGACTGCTTTCACCTGGGTATGAATACACAAACATGGTAATTCATTCATTTATACGCAATTCTAACTTCTCAGTCTGTCCATGCTGCATATTACCCAGCCTGGAAATCACACACTTTAAATCACATATACTGAGTTCTGTTTGTCTTTGTTAAGTGATATTAAAATGGGACGGGTTTAATGTATTTTCCGGCCTGATGACGATTTAAATAAAATTCAGACTTTGTCCTCAAAATGTCCCTAAATATCCGGTGTAGCTCCTGATTGATTTTGCTGTTTAATGGCTCTATGTCTCTTGCTAAAAATGAACACAGTGGTACGAGGACAATTCTTATTACATTATTGGGGACACTGGAGGACGAAGAACACAAAAGGGGTGGAACAAACCAGCAGTCTGAGGTGTGGGGTTGGTGGGTCTCTTTCCAGGCGTCCTGCCACTTCCGGCTGCATGACTAAGAACAAAACACAAGCTGAGCAGTGTCACAGTATAAAGACTGAAAGGTGACAGTTTTGTCCTTTGATTCAACAACATTCAGAGCAAAATTAAACCAGAAAAAAGTGACAATAACATCATTTGCATTATTACCTCGCTGATTGAGAGGGCGTTGGGTTTAACGGTCGTGGGGCTGCAGTGACAAACACAAATTTATTACACAGTATGTACGGCTTTTAATTTACCATCAATGTCTCCAGTTCCATTACAAAAGGATTTTTAGTTTTATACAAAATTCATTTCACATCAGTGTCTGCAGACAGATTCCCATCACACAGGACACCCTTTAAAATGAGATTCATTTTAGTAGCCCTTAGTAAATACCGGCAGTATAATAACTTACCGCTCTCTTGTGGGGCATCCTTCAGGAAGGTGTCAGCACGGTCTGACTTGGGGACCGGTGGGAGATCCATTGATAGCCTCCTCATGTCAGGTATTCCAGGCTCTAGGAGACTCTGGAAAAACAGGCCAACGGTGCTGTGTCTGCATTCAACTACACTGACCCACATTAATTTTATAAGACACATTTAAATATACTGTACAGCAGACTGACTGACAGTACCTGGAATAATGAAATGTTTTCTGAGTGAAAAAAAGGAACAACGCTCTTCTTCCTCAGAGCCTCCCTGTGAGTCCTTTCTTCACAGAGTTCTTGTCTAAAATACACAGGCGAGTACAGAAAATTACTGATGAGTTCATTGAATTCAATGCACTTTTAGCAATGGTAGTACCGTCATTTCCCACTTCCATCCATATCTGTTAGTTGTACTGTCGTAGTTGCAGCCGAAGCTCTCGATTAGTTCAAATAGTTTCCTTCAAAAAAATTGCAACTTCCACACAGAAAATGAGAAGCTGAGAGCAATTTCTACATCTAATACACACCAGTGTGCTGAGCAGATGTTTACTGTGAGTCGACAGATGTGTAGACAATGTACCAGTGGCCATAAGCCATAAAACATACATTTTAAATGCTATTTCAGTGTATTAAAATATTTCACTAAATGCTGATTTGAAAACAGTTCACTGGACTTACTGACTGCTGACGTTTTTACATGTTTAGGGTAATTCTACACAAATGTGGAAGCAACATGTTCATTATGTTTACCTGTGTTGTGCAAGCGTTTCAGGCCATTTCGAATCTTTTCGACGAGCAAAACTGCAAACAAGAGGACAGTTTAAAAGGTTGATAATACAGTTGAAAGTTTACTTAAATACCTGGAGCTGCAATACCCACTGTTTTATATCCTCCAAACTGTCAGTATCTGTTGTGTCTTCTGAAACATCTGGCTTCTCAGTTGGGGCTCCGACTCCTTGGCTGTACAGACTGGCTACGTCCACTGCGAATACACACAAGAAGAAATTAGACGACGTGTTCATTCCCCAAAGTGTTCTGATCCCTTGACGACAAACCAAAATTTAATCACAAGTACTACCTAATCAACACAGAAATATTAAATTAGAAACTTCCAGTACCTCTGTCATCTTCACTTCAATAAATTAAACAGTCCATCTTATGCTTTAACTATCGAACACTTTAAAAAGCAAGTTTTGACGCTGATTCTACTCACCTGAAATCCTCTTATCAGTGGAGTGACTTGTGTCATCTTTCTCTGTAAAAGACTATACAATACATTAATAACAACTTGTTGTGTATTACACTCTTTAAATATTATTTGTACAAACTTTGTAGGTGGAAGCCAAGATGCAGTGAAGAGGAAGATCATCTACAACCTGTCCGACTGCTATATTCAACAACAGTTACAGCAAAGCGCACTTGGAATTTTACCCACTGTAAATCATATTGTATATTTTGGTAAACATGTACGTGGTGTGTGTGTTTACCAGAATCAGACTGAGCAGATCACTGGCGTCAGTGCTCTTCTCCTCAGTTGGAGGACCTTTAACCTTCCTCTCTTCTGATCGTTGTTCTCTTTCTATTAAACTCTCTATGTATTCCTGTAGTCAAGGACACAATTTCAGGTAACAAAACTTGAACAACTAAACAACAACATGAAGGTACTCTTGCATCATTTAGTCTACTTATTGTATCTATCCACACAGCAAAAATGTAGCCCAAAATAGCTTAACCGAGAAGTGAACACAACAACAAACATAGTTAAGGGAAAATATCACGTCACAACCATTTCTGAAACAAAGGATGATGAATAAGTTTAACCTTTAGTCGGGAGTCTATGGTGTTTTTGAGTGGAGTGGTGAACGGTCGGTGCTGGTGCAGTTCCCTCATCTCCAGGACTTTAGGGCAGCTCCTGACAGGTTGATGCTGTGCAGCAGAACCACCAGAACTCAACGTCAGAGTCAGACCTCGCCCCAAGTCAGTACCAAAAGGAGGACGTGGACTCTTCTTCTGAAATAGAGGAAAATATCAACATTTTAGCCACGCATGTGCTGTTTGTCTCTGCACACATGTACAGCATGTTTAGGAACACTAGTACATCTAATAGCTGTGCAACAGATCACAATTCACATGTTCCTCCTCAGATCATGGCTTTGAGTCATTGGTTAGTTAAAAAAGGAGGCTGCCATGACTGTTACTGTCAACTGCTTTTAAAGATCCCATGTTCATGCTCACATCACTGCAACATCTGCATCTTGATACAGGAAACGATTTCTTGCCAAGGTGAAGGTATGCTTTCACTGCTGTTTGGTGGTTGTCTGTTTTTCTGTAAGCAGGATTAAGCAAGAACTACCAGGGGCAGTTCTGGATCACTTTCTTTAAAACTGTGAGGTAGGGCACTGGCCTTGATGGTGGACTGTGCTCTGAGTAAAATTGCATTTCACTCTATGATGATTAAACTTTGCAATTAACCCATGAACCACAAGTGTGCTGAACTGTGTGTGCGGATTCATTTGGATCACGGATCAACTGCGGCCCGTTACACCACTAACCTGTACTCTGGGGAAGTCATGCCAGCTGCGGTTTCTGAGGTTGGGAGGGGTGATGTCCGGGTTCTGTTTGCTGAGCAGCCACTGGGACCACACGTTCTGGTGGCTGGGCTTTAGGATAGTGATGCCAAACTCATCTGGAGCAGCAACAGACACAAACACATCCATAAGTTTCTCATCATTATCTGTAGAAAAGATCCGCTTGGAAGGTAGCAGAATGACAAAAGATAAGCCAACATGAAACAGTGAATTCATTAATAAAACACTATTAGGAGTGTTTCTTAAATAAAAACATGGCTAACTAACGAGATAAAACTTTACAAATTATCTCCTCTGGAATTTTACATGATGAATGTCATGTTTCCTGATTTACAAGATAATGAACAGTGCACCTTGTGCATCTGGCAGCGGTTCCTTCAGCAGCGCAATGGCAGGGTCAGAGTACGCCTGATAGAGCAGTTCCTCTACAGGGCGAGAGTTCAGCAGTTCAGTGCCTGAGCCATCTTCATGCACCAGAAATAACCTGGAAGACAAGATATGTAACAAAACCGTCTGTTTACTCCATAAAAGCTGTATATTGCCCCCTGACTTGTATTGCAAACATTGTTGGTTTAGACATTTCACAGTTGGTTATTGGTTGTTCCATTTCTTTTCCAGCAATAAAAACACCAAAAGCAAAATGAAAATGCTTTAACAGAACTGAATGTCAAAATTGAGGAGCTGCAGGTATACACATGCATGGAAGCCTACCTGGGACAATGTTCTCTGTGTTCCTCATGAAGTCTGGCCATTTCTCTGTCTTCCTCCTCCTCCAGCTCTTCCTCATCATGTTTGGCTGGGCTCGGAGCAGGACTGAAGTTCACCACTGAAATCTGCCCATCTTCCATCACCTGCAACACAAGTTTGTCAATGTTTCCAACACTGCGTATAACTCAACAGACTCTTCACTGAGTGTCTGTTGTTGTACAGCTTCACTAAGACTTCAAGAATAACACAAACTGCCTTTTACATCTGAATTCCAACAGACTTCTAGTGAAATATCTCCCATTCACTTTATAATCACAGACACTGACCTGGAAGTGGTTCCCATCAGGGTCTGTAATGTCACAGGCCACCTTGTCTGTGTGACTCATGGTGTAAGTTCCTGGCTGGTTTGTGGCGGTGCAACCCTTTGGACTGGGGGTTACAACTTGGTCGGAGGAGTACACACATTTTCCATCACTTTGGATCTGCAGGAGCCCAGCACTAGATGGGAACACCTTGGGGACAAATTCACACAATTGTGGTGACGGGTATCGACTAGTGTTTATGATTCTACCGACAAAAGTCAATGAAGAGACTAATTAATCTAATCCCCTCGGCTGATGCTGCTGCGGTCTGTGAACTCATCCATAGTTCAGTGTCCCAGCTGCAAACATCAAACCCTCAGTCTCTGATCGTCATCTTAGGAGACTTTAGCCATACATCGCTCTCTATCACTCTCCCCACATTCTGCCAGTGTGTGAACTGCCCAACCGGAGACGGTGGGGCCTTGGACCTGCTGTGTGCGGACACCGGGGATGCATATTCCTTAATTATTGTTATTTTCTTGTACTTTCTATGTTTTTGGATGCTGCTGTTTACAAAAAAATCCCAGGTGTGGGATAAATAAAGCATATTCTATTCTAATTCAAATTTGAAAGCCACTTTTTTTTTGAAGATTTAAGCTTTACTTTGGGGCCATCTGCTGGTCATATTGGGAATGACCGTGGTGGACAGCACTGAGATGAATGAGCCTCCACCAGTCATGTCTCATTGTTTTCTTCAAACAAAAACTAGTTTGAAACTAATTTCTAACTACACACACAAAAAAACTTCAAATATTAACTTCAAACTTGTGATAATAGCTGTCAGACACACACCTGATATTCTGCTTGGTTGTTCCCAGTGATGACGGTTCCATCGGCTAAAAAGATGTGAGCTGTGTGACGCTCTGGGTACATCACTACCGTGGCGCAGCCCTCCTTCTCCACCAGCACCACCCGCTCTTTGTTAGACACACTCCCCTTCTCAGTCTCACATTCGCTCATCTTATCATTCACAGTCTCCTCAGCAAACATGCTCTGCTTACCATTCTTAGGCGTACTACTTCCAATACGCTCCCTATCATCACACATTTGTTCACATTCACTCAGCTTCACACAGGCAGGTACAGTGTCCTCCATGTCACATGTGCTCTCTGCACTGTTCCTGTTAATCTCCTCTGTTTGGTCACGAGCATTCTGGATATGCAGATTCTCATTAATACTGTCCTCACATCGTGTGACACACAGACATTCAGTGCAGCCGCATACACATTGAGAGGCTGATTTAAGGTTTACACTTTCTGGAAGCACCCCTGGAAAGTAACAAACACAAAGACTGAGGTTAGATTTTTTTTTTTTTTTTAAATAAACAATAATGTAAATTAGGTGCATTTTTCTAGTGCACATGTGACTGACT
Source organism: Stegastes partitus (assembly GCF_000690725.1). NCBI lineage: Eukaryota > Metazoa > Chordata > Actinopteri > Pomacentridae > Stegastes > Stegastes partitus. The sequence goes on from NW_007579001.1 coordinate 30,071, forward strand.
CTCAAACTGTCCGTTACTGAATGTGGATGTGAGCTAAGGTCTCTCTGGTCACCTGTGTGCAGCGTCGGATTTAGTGGCTTCTCCTGGGAGATGCTAGTGATCCTGGTTCCATCTGCATGTTCTACAATTAGAGATCCATCTGGGTTGCGGACAGAAACCACCAGATCCTCTCGGGTCAGCATCACCTGAAACAAAAACAGATGCCAAGAAAGTTAAGGTAAAATGCACAAGGTGATTTCAGTGTGGAATTTTTCAAACTATATCAAATATCAGTATCACAATTGAATTGCCAATGTAATAGTGCTTTTTGGTAAGCTGTGTTACTCAGGAGTAACACTGCTCTCTTACCTGCTGGGTGATGGGGTCTGCAGCCTTGAAGGAGAGAAGAGAGGCGGTGGGTATTAGTTTGTGTGTCGTCCCAACAGTGCAGATGCGATCTCCTGATGGAGTCGTGGTTAGCCAACGCCCTCTCTGAGCCTCAGCCTCCTTCTCCGAGCTCTGCTCTGTATAGACACACACAAAACATACAGAGACAGGAGGACACAGTGTCATTGAAACTGATACTTAATTATCCTCCTAGCAAGTGTCCCATGATTTGTATTCAGCAGTGCTGTAGTCTAACCTCTCTCATTGCCCTCAGTGTCCTGATGAGAGTTGTCATCCTGAACCTCAGAGTCAGGGACCCACACTGGACCAGAATCCTGGCTGAAACTGACTGAACCATTGGCAAACAGCACCTGCAATACACACAGATGGAAATAATGACTTGTGTGCCTATGCAGCTACACTGCTACATGTTTATGGAGGAATATTCAGTGTCAGAGTTCAGTCTGTAGTACCAAACCACCTTTAGGTGTAGGTTATTGAGGATATCTGCCTCTATTTGAATGTATGTGTGTACCTCTGTCGATCCATCTCGCATGCAACGGATCACGGTTCCCTGGCTGGTGATAACACGGGACAGTTCTTTGGAGAGGGATGTGTCCTGAAGACGCCTCACCTTTCCTGTACCATGGAGAGGATAGCTTTGCCTCACCAAAATACCCTTGTCTTCTGGTGGTACCTCTGGACAAAGAAACACACACAAATTACATGTTCAACATGTGACAATGAATATACAGGGTGTGTAAAAACATGAATGGGAGCATATGAGTTATGGAATGTTACAATATTTCAATTTCAAATCACTTCATGCAAACTTCTATTTGCAAATATACTCTTTTGCAGACAACAGAGTGGCCAGATCGTCTTCTGCTGAAGCATGTAAGTAAGAGAATTTGAGCACAGGAGATGTGCAATTAGAATCTAGGAGGCAATGTGGCAGTTTATGAGTTTGTCTTCCCTTTCTGATGTTCCAAGGACAGACTGTAACGACTACAGCTTCATCAGTAGATTATTTTTCTCACTTCAAAGCACACAAGCAGTTCTGTAAAATTACACACATGTGGATACACACACCTGTGTATGAATGTGTATGCAGTCGGTGATTTGTTATTTTTTAACAAGAAGAAGGCCTAATGGGATCCCCTCCTTGCTCCCACATCACCAACCCACTCACACTCTGATGTAAATGGGGAATGGCAGCTTAACAAGGGGGATCCATTTTGGTAATTTTCCTTTACAAAGGGGATGGTTTCCCCCCCGATCTCCCCCTCAGCTCACCTACTGTGTGTATGAACTATAAATTCCCAGCAAAGTCCATCACTGACCTTGTGTGTCCTCTCGCAGAAACTGCAGCACTAGGCCATTAGGAACAGACATGCTGAGACTGTTGAATAGAGCTGATGGCGATGCTGGCTGGCCTTCACACCCCTTAGACATACATTACATATTGTTATTTGAGGATAATTCGACTATATTTTTCTCTTTTCAAGATTTTCTGTGTGTTCACATGCAGTATACATACTGTATGCATAGTGACTATATATATTCTTTTGCATGTTTATGTGTGTTTGTGAAACCTGGGACTCTAAAGGTCTGATCTGGCTGGACCGAGTTTGACATTTGGAGGGAAACGACTCCAGGTCTGGTCCCTTGGAGTGACGGGTGGAGGAGGAGTGAGGGATGGGGTCAACAACAGAAGCCTCTGGAGTTCCTCCTTTTGTTTCCTGGGAACTCACTAGAACATCACCAAATACAAACACTGTCAATGCTACCTGTACTGTGAAGAAACTTTATTTACTCCAAACTGAAATTATGGACAAGTCAATAAGCATTTTAACCTGTTTTCAACTTTAATTTAAAAAATCAAATATGTAAGTAAATACTGAAGCTAAAAAATGGCATGTATAGTAAAACACCTGTGTGTTCTCCTGTGGGACCATAGAAACTGTACGAGAGGTGGATTCTGTTATCAAGCACTGCTGAGAGGGAGCCTTGCTTTACCCTTTTCATTTCCACAGGCTCGAACTCTAAAAAGGACACACACACATGCACATTATTTTGGTTTACTCAAGAGTAATATTCACTAAATAACTTTACAATTCTACAAGGATGGATAAAAAAAGAATCCTAAGATTACAAAACAGCCACTCATGTAGCCAAGTCAGTGTGTTGCTTAATAGCTTTGCTGTGTCCAGCATCTTTACCTTTACAATCCTCTTTTGGATCAGCAATTTTTTTGTCTTGGGACTGAGGGGGAGGTTTCACAGGATCAACAACAACTTGGTTGATGTGCGTGTAGAAGTGATGCCCATCCTTTTTCACATCCAGTATCATTTGGCTGGAACCTAGAGTGGAAACATTATACAACACGTGTTAAAGAAAAAAAAATACTCCAAATATCTCCACAATGTGTAAGTGAGGAATCTCTGAGCTTTATTTTTTCTTGGTTCATAGTAACATTATTCTAATAATAGAGCAAAGCAAACAAATGCAACTCTTCTGCAGTTATTTTCATTCTTAAACAAATGTATCATCAGGAGGTAGAGACAAAATGCAGAAACAGTTTAGCTATTCAGAACAGATTCTCTTGTAATGTACTTTCTTGTGTGGGCATCATATTGTACAGGGAAGCTCTTTGCTGGGATGTTCTTGAATACTAGTTTTTAAAATTTGATTAGATGTAAGCAGTTAATTGTTTATTAAAATCACGTACAAATGTGCAGATATTTTACAACCCCAGTTTGTCTCTATACCTTCAACAAAGCTGACATTCTCCACAGTGATTTGCCCTCCATCTGACGGGAAAAGATACTGGAGACAGCCTGACACGTGGATCAGCTTCCCATCCATGCTGTAGCCTGTGAAACCCTACACATACCACACACAGCCATAGACACCTCGTGATATATCACTTCTCAGTTAACAACATCGATTAGCTGCTATCTGAGTTCTGCTTATCATTTTCCAATGAAAACATAAGCTCAGTTCAATAATGGTTTTTGAGTGTGCGCCCTCACATTAAAAGGTTCCTCTGTGTGGTGCAGTTCTTCGTTATCGTCCACAGGGGGTGACTCTGTACGAGTCTTGGCTGAGCTGTCTGCTGTCTGTGGTCTGCTCTTCTTGTTGTCCTCCTGCTTTTGCTGCTTGGCTTTAGGCGTATTCTCTTTCTTTGACTTTTTGGCCATCTCTTTGTCCTTTAGCCTCTCCTGCTCCAACTTCCAGGCCTGTAACATCATGCACACAATAAAGCAAATGCTGTTAACGTGTCGGAGACTATGAAGTAGGGACTTATGCTTTGGAGAGTTTGGATCAGGTCAGTCTGCTTCTGCTCTATTTTTGGCAGATAATAAATAATCCAAACTCTACTTTAGGGAGAAAATAATGGCTGGCAACAGTCAGTGGGATTTGCAATTATGTCAGTTGGAACTGGGCCAAACTGGTGTACTGGCCAAACATTTCATTTTAAGTGATCAGTGATAACTCTGCTTCCACGTCAGAAAATATTTGAAGATTGAAGCATCAGTTTGGTTGACATCCTAACACAACTGTATTAAAACATGATTTTCATGTAGAAACTAAGGGATGGATACAAGGGTAAGTGGTTTACAAGTTCCACTTCTGATTATTGTGTGTGTTTGTGTGCTGCCTGGTACTGACTTTAAGGGAGTCTTTTCTGATGACTGGTTCAGGAGTTTCCTCTTCCTCTACAGAACATTCATCTAGTTCAGAAACAAAACAAACATTACATTATACAATTATAAGTACAGTAACGCTGCCAGAACCTGGTATTGACAACTACAACACAGTGCCTTTTGGAGAATCGGCCAGGCTGCGGTTCTTGATTTGCATTGCCTCTCTCTTTAATTCCTCCTCTTTTGTCCAATCTGAAATGGTATCGGCCACATGTTCAAGATATTTTCTGTGACAAGACAGAAAGAACAATGTCAAGCTGTTTGCAGTTTCCACACAAAATTGCACATATGCACCCTTTAGTGTTTTAATTAGAAGCTAAGCCCATCTTAATTCTTCTGTGTAGTATAACTGAAATATTGTTGATGATTTATCAACAGTACATGACAGACTAATATGATAAACAACTTGTTCTGTCACATTCACTGTACTGTAACGGCAACAATAGGATCCATCGCAGTTATCACACAAGAAAAGGCCTTTCACTGTTGATCCTGTGACAAGCAAGCACTTGAAAATGAGAGCTTAAACTCTGACCTGAATCTGACATCAGTGTGAAGAGCCACATCCCAGAACTCTTTTGACTGGCGATGAGGACTCATGGGATTGTGGCAAAAAATGTACAAGATCTTTCTATGGCTTCCTCTGAAGGTGTCCATGCAGCGATATTCTTCTGAGGCTGACTGAAGCACCTACAAATACAGAGAATCAAAGTAAATATCAAAATCTAAATGTCTGGCTTAAAGCACATTAAAACAGTAAAGAATGCATTTGTACTTCTCATTTTGCTGTAGTCTATAAACCTTTTGTTAGTGTTAGTGCACTGCTACATTTTAGATAAAAAGCCCACCAAAAAGTGAGCTTAGTTGTAAATGTGAAATACCTGCAGTACATTTAATCTGGTAGCTATGGCCGTGGTTTAGCATAAATTATATTACATTAAGATTGCACTGATGCACATTACATTACACAATTAACACGATTACATGACGAATAAGGTCGAAACTGTAACTCACCTGTGGGAAAATACTGGCATCGTGGTGTTCAATGCAATGCCAATCAAACAGAGATCTCAGCCTGCAACTCTGCATGTCAGATAACTTCAGCTGGCTGCACACTCTCCCACTGCAATTCTGGGAAAAAACGCATTATTGGCAAGAAAATCACATAAAAGCTTCTTATGTTTTTCATGAAAATGCACATAACATGAATGTAGGTACATGAACATAAACATATAAACAATACCTCTGTGCTATCAGGGTCTTCAGTAAGAAATGTTGGACCTACAGGGGAAATACATTGAGGCATTGTTGTGTAGTTGAAAAAATTGTCATATATACAGTTAAAATACTTGACATGTGACATGTGATTACGGAATGTAAACCAGTGGCATGAAATCACAGTAACTGAATTAACCCGTGTCGTCAGAGACCTTTATTCTGCAGATTGTGAAACTGCTGTTTTGCATAGGATAATGGGTTGTCCCAGGGGATTATCGAGGTCTGCTGCTGTGCTGGTTCCAGTGTTCCCAGTAGTCGAGCATCATTCGCTAATACCCCCTGCTGGTCCAGTGTGGTCAGTGGCATCGTCTCAAACACACTCTGATGAAACAAACGCTCCACCTCCGACCATGACACGATGTCTACAGGATATCATTACATCATATTGTCATTTGGAAGTAAATTAAGCAGCTTTTTCACAAGAAAACATCTCACAGGAAATACATATTTGGATCGATACTGTTGAAATTAATCAACAGTTGACAGCTTCTAACCATCTGCGCAGTAGTGTTGTAGCTGCTGTCTGACTGACATCCAACAGGAGCTGCTTTGCCTCTGCTGAGCCACCGACTGAATCAGCTCCCACACTGGAGTCTTCTTCATCATGGACAACTCCACCTCTGCTGGATCGAAACCCTCAACCACCTAAGAGGGTCACACAAACCACTAAACTAAACCGGAAACTCCTTTGTCTTATATACAAATTCAATTTTCACAATAAGAAATCCATTTAGTGTAGCTGTTAACATTAAAATAAATCAACTTACACTGACGTCCCTCAAGCGTAGCGCCCTCTCATCGTGGTGTCTGATGACCAGAGGCTCGTCAGACTTCTTCTGAGTCTCCCCTGGTCCAAACTTCTCCAGTAGCCTCTGACACACAAGACAGTGAAGACACAGAGACAAACCAATGACTTTCATAGTGTGAGTAAAACTGAAAACCCTGGAGTCATAAGAGAAGCTCTTAATGATGTTTATTGATGCTGATTATTCTAGAACTGAAAGTGTTGACCAGATGTAAAGAGAGAAAACACTGAGATAAGAGCTGATAACAGTTGTAAACAGCTGCCTAATGACAGTTGTGATACTTGGAATAAAAACACTTTGAGGAAAAGGAGTTCCTGAGAGATTTGATTCAGTAGATGAAGACTTCATCTGAAACACCAAAAATTAAAGTAAAATCATTTTTCTCACATTGTTCTCTTCAAGAACCAGCTAATAAAACGCTATATTAACACGTGAGGTCTAAAATGACAATTCTACTTCACTTTAACCTGTTAAATTCAAGTTTTTTTAATGTAATTATGTGTGTAAATACGTGACCTAGGAGACGATAGACTACTGTGTATTAAGTAGTGAAGTAAAGGAGAGGAACATATACATGGAAACCTATCAGAGGATACTGCAAGTGTGGTAAATGTTGGAACTGGAGGTAAACTCTAAGCTATATTTAAGGATTTCATACGCAGGGATGTACTTCAGAATCACTGCTCTCTACTCTCTACTTTGAATACAGCACCATCTGCTGGACATACACTGGTAGGTATCTGTGCTGCAGCTACTTTCTTGTATGTGTCGTTATTGTGGCCATATGCAATGAAACAATAAGATTTCTCCTCGCAATAAAGCTGAAAACCAAGAAAATGACAATATAATTTAGATATTTTTTGTTTTCTCACACCTGGAGCTTAATGTAGAATGTATATTAAATGTGAACCCCAGAAAAAAGGACTCTGAGTTTCAGCAGGTGCTTGATAACTAAAATGTAAACAACGCCTCATGCTTTAAGATTATGTTCTTTGAAGGACATTCCTCGGTTGGATGATAGCTCAGTTGTGGGGTCAAACAGAAAAAATGTCAGTTTGAGTTCATCAAGGGTCTGATGTTCAGTCATTTTAATGCATGTATTTTTGTTTAGTTAACCTAAAAAATGTGTTCATGTTAAAAAAATAAGAAATGAGAGAGGACACCGATTTCCTCCCACATGTTCTGTCTGCTGAAAGAATGAAGCATTTCACCCTCCCCCGCATACGTCACATCGTAAGCCCACCCCGCTGCTGCAACAACCCGATCATCCTAACAGAGGAGCTGCCCGGGGATTGGCCGTCGGCTTGCGACTGATCCTGCCCACTGAAATACGAGCCACTGAACCGCTCAAAAGGCTATGAGCTGCATTGGCCGGGAATCGAACCCGGGCCTCCCGCGTGGCAGGCGAGAATTCTACCACTGAACCACCAATGCTGCATATGTTGCAATACCTGCTACACATGCCAGATATACATTATTGAAGGTATATGTGTTCTGAATATCTACATATATTCACTCTACCTTCCTGTCTTCTTCATTATCTACTGTAGCTACAAGACTATTTAACATGTGGCTTCTCTCCTCTTCTGTGTGCACCAGAGGTAGGAAGCTCTGTAGCATGTAGCCAACTAGCTCATGGTGTAAGGGGGGACCACTGGGAGGCTTGGTCTCTGCCACCGTATGAGATCTGGTGGGCAAAGGCTGCTCTGTGGAAATCGCCACCTGGAAGCACAATGACATACACATGCAAAACTGTTAGAAGTCACACACATTTACCTGCAGACTGCAGCTCCCACAAACTGCTGATACAAATAGTGAGCTAACACTATTCACACGTACCTGTTCCAGCATACAGTCCAGGATCAAGGGCACAGAGCAGGCTTCAGGGGGAACCAGGTCCAGCAGGTTGCTATAGTAACACATGTCGACATCTATAGAGAGAGGAGGCAGCTTGGTCTCTGTCCACACAGAAGGGAGGATAGAAAAGAAGAAAGGTTAGGGTGTCATCCTGCTCTGAGTCTTTAATTCAAGGCTATGCCAACAATACAGGGAGGATTAGTAATAAGAAGGAAAGGTCAACCATGGCCTGATGGGCTCTCCTCCTGAACCAGCTTCTCCTTGGAGCGCGGGGTTGCACGAAGAACAGTTGGCACATCCTGGCACAAGAAACACACAAGCTTTAATATAGTGGAACTATGCATTCAGTATCAAGCCAGTTAATCAGTCTCCAGTGGGAAAGCTCTAGTTACTATTTGGATGCACCATATGGTGCAAGATAACTTAATATATTCTGTGCTCAATGAAAGGAATACAACTGGCAATCATTTCATGCACCACGCACTAATGCAAATACAAAGCTGCTATCACAAGATGAATTGTGCAGCTGCTTCCACTGGTATTAGCACTGCAGCCACTGTGAAAGGTTTAATTAGAAGGCTATGAATGGTTTATAAAAACAGCTGTAGTTGACCGAAATTGCCTGTAGCTATTCTGATAATCAATTAATCACTTAAACCTCTTCTTTTTTTTTTTAATCAAAAATGCCAAATGTGCCAGTGCCAGTGTTACTAGCTTCCATCTATTTTTGTTTTCATATTCTGCTGTTACAGTACACTAAAGAGCTTTCAGTTTCGAACAGTCAGTAGAAAAGAAACTCAAAAACAGACTATGGTTTGAATGGTTGTAGTGGCAGTAACACTGGATCGAACACAGTGGCTCCATAACAGCTCCAGCAGCCCCAGTGGCCTAATGGATAAGGCACTGGCCTCCTAAGCCAGGGATTGTGGGTTCGAGTCCCATCTGGGGTGTATAGCAGAGTGATACAGCAGAGGAAAGCTTGGCACATTACCAAGCAATTGTATGAATTGAAAGCATCCTCTGCTATACCAGCATTTTAATGTAGAAACAACACATTTGGAGTTGTTCGACCACTGCCTGGACAACAAAATACATTTGGAGGCATCACATCCGCCTGTGGGAAACATACAGTGACCAAAGTTACTAAATTCATGAGGAAAGTGACCAGCAGATAAATGAGTAATTGCGGCCGTTTTTCCAGGTTAAATGACTGATGCACGTGTGTACTCCTGCGTGTACCTTTACAGGTTGTGAATCCAACCCAATCACAGTGGGCACATCGATGACTTTGACATTGTCCTGGTAGTGCTTGTGCTGCCTGCGCCAGTCCAGACATTCATAGATGAGATTGGCTACACCGCCAAAGATTCGGCTTCCCAACTGCAGCTGGACACAGTGCAGCAAAACACAGGAAGGATTCAAGCTACAAATCAGGTCACAGCCAATGTGAAACTGACAGCAAAGCAGAAATACTGTTGCAGACAGATTGATAACGCTTGAGAACAACAACAAGAAAAGCAAAAAGTGATAAGGTACAAAGTTCTATTCAAGAAACTCAACAAAAGGATAGAATAGTCCTATGAACCACATTGTGCCAGAGCTTACTCACCACAGCCTCGGGGTCTTGTGTGTTGAAGGGAAGCAGCAGATCAGGGACTGTGTAGCTGAGCTGAACCACATCATAAAGCCTGGAGTCTGGTGGACCACTGTCCAAAACTGGTCTCAGACCTGACCAGAACAGATCCACCTTCTTGGACTGCACAGCCTGCTCTACACTGACATGAACTTTTGCTTCTGGAAAACGCAGAGGGGATAATAATGTAATATAGATAGCAACATATAATAAATTTGAAGGAAATATATATATATATATATATGTGATCATTTTGAATCTATGTAAAAACTCTTCTACAGCTTTGATTTCCTACTTTTACAGCTGTAAAGACGTCATACACACAGTACATTGAAGACTCTTTACCTGCACCCAGAACTGAAGATGCTCTCAGGCTCTCCTCCTTTCCCTCACAGCTATGTTGTTCCTCGTGACCACTTAATGTTTGGGGGTGCTCCGAACACAGTTTGATGACACTGGCTACATGCACACCGATGACATCAAGCGCCCTGATCAGGTGTGGCTGGTAGAAGCCCAGCAACAGAACATAGTGTTGTGGGCCATGATCTGGCTCATCATCTGTACCCACACACAAATAAACACAAAACTAAATATATTACCAACACACACTACTGCTCTATACACTTATTGTTCAATTAGCTGGTTTATTTTTTGTATATTTTCCACATTTCCGTTCACAAAAATGTATGAACCCTCCTGCAAGACTAATTTCAGAATGGAGCAATTAAAGTCATCAGGGCACTAATCCAAACAATGCTGCAGGTAATTAATGTGCAATGCTGGCTTTATATAACTTAAGCACAGTTGTTTTACACAAGTTTTTACCTATGTAGTTAGGTGGCTCAACATCATCCCTGCGTTTGAGCTTGGTTTTCTTCTCCTTGGAATGTTCCCGAGGTGAGGGGGCACCCTTTCCCTTTTTGTCAGAGACCTTGGCCACACCTTTGTCCGTGGCCTTTTCTCCCTCACCCTTTAACACAAGCTGACAGAAAATCATACAAAACTGACCCCATCAAAATATTTTCTCTGTCAGAGCATGTGGAAGAACTACAGTCATCATGACATGCATTGTTGTTGTGTGAAAACTGTTTCACAGTTGTACTGTTTCATTATTGGCTGTTGAGGTTTGATGGGTACTTGGTGTACCTCCAACTGTTATAATCAAGAAGCACGGTGTAAAAGGCAGATTAGTCAGCAGTTTTGTAAAGAGGGAGGATGCCACACAGTTAGTTGAGCTCAATAAAGCCTTTTAACTGTTGATTTGAAATGTTTTTAGAACGCCCTTCTGAAAAACTGTTTGTCTTTGTGGTGCTCCTTCGGAATTCTTTTATTTTTTTGCATTGTAGAGCTGTTTGTTATTGTGTAAAAGGAGAGGATTATTTATGTCTGCTTGGAGGGACAAGTAAAGTCACCTGTTCTTCTGTCTCTATGTGGATTTGAGAGAAACCCTTCAATGTGGGACAAATGTGCAGTAAAATGTTAAGAAGTAGAAAAGTAGAAAACAAATCAAATAGGCAACCTGGTGGATCAAACTTATGATATTATTGCCAGCATGAAATGAAATGAAAATGAAATGAATGAAATGAAATGAAATGAAATGAAATGAATGAAATGAATGAAAATGAAATGAAAAATACTTTATTCATCCCAGAAGGGAAATTCAATTCAAAGCATGGCTTGTACTACACTTCTTTCAAGTCAAAAAATGTAAAACCTGAGTCAAATCCCACTGCTCACCAACAATATGACTGTATTATAAAGGAATTATCAACACACAGAATCACACGTATGAAGAGGAACTCACCAGCTCAGCTTCTCTCCTCTGCTGATCGTTGGCTTTGATCTGTAGCAGCTGGAACTTCAGTATTTTTGCCATCAGGTCACAGGGGATCTCCTCTCCTGCATCCAGCAGCACCTTAGCAGGTTCTGTCACCTACAAAATATACAAGCACACATGCATGCACATAAACAAACACACAGATTAAAGCACACAAACACACTTTATTATTTTGTACCACTTTACTCCTGTGAAACATTTCAAGCTTACCTCATAGAACATGGGGGTGTCATCAGTTTTTTTTCCTTTGGGATTCCCCAGTTCATGGATCTGTAAAGAGAAAGTTTTCATTTGACAAAATACAAGCCATGATAGCTACTTCTAGTTCGCTCAAACACCGTAAAACTACTCTGTAATACTGCAGGAATTCAGCCATACACGTTCAAACCCAAAACTGATTCCAAAGATTAACAATGAAACCTTATTATTCCTTAGGTTTGTCAATATAAACCCCCTGAAGTCTAAATCTGTATTTTTGAGAGTCATTTGTTTGAAGGAGGCATACATAATAATAAAAACAAGGAATACCTTTGCAAGGGTGCTGTCCCAGGTTATCAAGCTGAAAAGTTTGCGTTGTGGTTGCTGTACGGCCAAAGCCAGCGCCTGGATAAGCTCTTCCTCCTCCTCTGGACTTCTCCCAACCACCAGAGACACGCAGGCCTGCCACGAGTCCTGGGAAGGGCATTCAGAAACCAGTATACAAGATATTACTGCAGTATATGCACATCCATCAACATCTCAACAGCTGAAGATTTCCTCCTGCCACATCCTGTTTCCATATATTCCCATTGCAGTTAATTGACAGGTAGCTTTCCGAGGCACCTCCAGTGGAAGGACAGGGGGTGACTTCACTAAAACTCTAACTTGTTTCATGACCGTTTGTAGAAGAGACTCGTTCTGTGCTGTATGCTGCACCACTAGAGGTTTTAGGTGGATTAAACAAACACGAAAAGGACAGTAAATCACAGGACTTCAACTGAGCAAACTTACAAATTATTTACATTTACTTATTTCTAATATTTATACTCATAAAAACATTTAAGATGCTGCAGTACTTCAGCTTTAGACCTTCAAATTAAAAGCTCAAAACATCACAGTGGCCGTTTTCTGCACATATAACGTCAATTACGATCATTAAGACTGTTTAGCAGCACATTTACAAGAAGCTGACTCAGTTAACGATGCTTAAAAAAACAGTTTTGACAACCAGTTTGAAAGTTAAGACTCCATTTCAAATCTTTTCTTTTACCTGAAACGCACCTAAACGAAGACTGTAGCTAGCTGCTCCGGCAACTTGTACAAGTTAGCTAACTAGCATGTGAAGCTAGCTCTACGAGATTCATATATGTGACAAAACGGACACGAATTTAGTAAAAACCAAAGAAAGTAGTCAGTGAGACGACAAACCTCCTCAAACGGAGCCTTGGTGAGTCCAGCCTCCCAGTTCTTGTTGACAACCGCGGATCCAGAGGTGTTGCGCTTTTTAGCAGAGCCCTTCTTAGCCGCCTTTGGTGGCATTTTAGCTCAGTAGTCACTAAAAACATACAATGCTGAAATTATTTATACAGCAATCAAGGTAGAAGTCTAATTTTAAGTTCCAAGTTGTGACTTACAGCGTCGTCGCCTGTACTTGTGTTGCCACGGTAACCGAGGACTCCAGCGTCAAGCAACGTTACCAAGGTGACACGTCCTGTGGACCGTCAGAACAAAAGCATGAAGTTACACACAGGATGTTTGAAAGTATTTTTTAAAAAGCAGATCATGAAAGAATTATGTGTAATAAAATACTTCATTTGGTTCAAGTGAATATTATTTATATATATCTAACTATAGTAGTACATGGTGCAGTCATTTCACAAAGAAGAAATCAATGCAATGCCTGCAAAAAGTTTTCAGTTTGGAAGTCTTCCCCTTTCGTTGCTTTTTAAGATCCAATCAAAAAATGTAAATACTATTTGGTTCCAAAGTAAATACAAGCTTCTACAAAGCAATGTTGATTAATAAAAAAAACAATCTTCACAGGTACTGTAAATGCTTACCATCTGTTACCCACACTTAACCAAAGACTCTAACATACACACAGGTAAATGAATTTTTAAATGTGTCTGTAATGCACTCAAGACATCCCTGCAGACTCTCAAACCTGCACTGATATCAACAAAATAAGATAAAAGGTAAGGTAAGGTCAGGTAATGTCCAGTAAGGTGAGGTGAGCTGAACTTAGACTGACTTTATTCAACCCAGAGGGAAATGAAGTTGTTACAGCAGCATGAATATTCAACACAGGGGGTAAACAAGAATAAAGACAACACAGAATATTAGGGTAGGGCATAAAATTAAGGCAAAATAAAGTAAAATAAGATAAAAAAAAATATAGAAAATATAATATAAAAGAAAGTCAACAAAATTTACAAGATCTGAGGTAAGTTAAGCTGAGCTAACATAAATTTTCTTGCCCCAAAGAGAAATCTTCTCTGGCCAGTAGTGCAAAATTTCCAGTTCTGTACAACTGCAGACAATGCCATAACAAAACAAACACATTGACACATCAAAAGTTCAGACCGAGCCACTGTTTATTGAACAGCATGATAGAAGTAGGAATAAGACAGTTGAAAACATTTACATTTGCAGGCTCTGTAACATCTACCTAACAGTAGTTAGGTTCCAGTCTAGAAATAAAATGTGTGAGGGGTCCGTCAGGATCCTGGGTGCATGTCTGACCACAGCAACTAACAGTCAACAAACTTCTTAACCCCACCAGAGTAGACTTTTGTCCTATGTCACTATAAACTAGTTCTAATTAAACAGGTGTAATTTGCTTCAAAGAAAATCCTAAATGCTGTGCTTTTGTTTTTTGTTAATAATTTTCTTTGTAGTCAGATTATATTTGCATATGTTTGATCACAGATATTGTATTTCTTTAATAAGATTATTGTTTCCCTCAGTATGGCATGTAATCACTTTCCTCCACAGCCTTTGTTGGCTGAAGCAGGTCTCGGCTGTCCTTGACAGTGTCTGCCCTTCAGTGCGTACTGATGCCCAGCCAAGCCTCGCTCTAGCCCGTGCCCCCTGGGCCTGTCCTGCTGATGGCGAGGCCGGCAAATATCTGCTTATCTCTCTCCCCCACCGTGCTCTGATACAAGGACTATTGGTATCTGTCCAGGAGATGCCAAGTCAGGAAAAATGGAAGTCATGGGGGAGAGAGAGGACTGCAAATATAAGAGGGTCATTCAGAGAGGAGGATAAAGATGTGGCATTTTGTCCTCAGCTCTTAGCAAATACGAATGATATCATTCCATCTTTTAGATGTAGCAGAGTCAGGATTATTTTTTTTTTCAGTTAGGCTCAGCTCAAAGCTCTAAATTACTGTCCACATCTACTTTTTTATCAGCAAGTCAGATATGTCAGGTGCTGTGCTTGTTGATGACTGTTTCATCAGCTGGAAAAGCCAAGACGTCCGTAACAAGTCACATGCTGCTTGTGGATCGTTGTCCTTCTCTTTCTTAGGGGCTTGGAGAACCTGGAAGACATTTTGGGGGACGAGATCACGCTGTCGCACACGTCCATCCAGAGCATGCAGTCTGAAACTACGACGACAGCCTCGTCTTTCTTTTTTCATCTGTGTCATTTGAACACAGCTGCATTTTAAGGTGGTCTTAATTTAAAAAGACAGTCTTTTAACCAGTGGTTGGGTAGTCGGGCCACAATTCTAGCTGGCAGAACTAACCAACTAGAATTCTTTTCGTTCCTAAAACATTTTGAGACAGTTCTGCAGAGTTCTAGCAATGTTTTCAGTGGGACGTTTTATTTTAGCTCCTAGAATGTTCTTCCTAAAGGCATTTAAATGTTTGTAGAACATTTTCCAGATGTTGCACTGAGAACATCCTTCCCCTTTTTTTCATCATGTGATATTGCAGGATTTATAGAAGAAATGTCTCAACAGCAACGTCCCCAAAACATCCTCAGAATATTACAGACAAAACATTCCTTTGTTAACATGTCACATAACAGAAAACATCCCCTGAATGTTCTCTCTAGCTTCTCTTTTAACCTCATAGGACCATTACCTAAAATGACAAATATTCTGAAAATGTTCCTGAACAACAGATTTAAATATTTCCTTGAACACATAATCGAAACGTGTAGGTAATGTTAGCCAATGTTGTGGGAACGTTTCCTGCTCGGTGGATAAACTGTGGATGAACTAAACTGTCAATAATTTATCAGCTCAAACAGCACATCTTTCTAAACTCACCGTGACAAACACAGCAAGAGGGAAGTTTAACGCCACGAAATTACCAAACGACTCAGTTAAATAAGCTTCAATTGTCTCGAACCATTTGGAAATTAATTTAAATATTATTTTTCTTCTGACTGCAACGGCTAACGGGCACTGTAGCTAGCTGCTAGGGCAACTTGGAAAAGTTAGCTAACTAGCATGAGTAGCCAGCAAATGAAAGCAGTACAATATTCGCTTTACGCCACAAAACTGAAATATTTGCAATATTTTTTTTTAAAAAAACAAAAAAAAACGAATTACACCTAAGACAGTGATAAATGAGATGACAAACCTCTTCAAATGGCGCTCTGGTGACACCAAACTGCGGCTTTGGGGGCTAAAGCTTATTGATCATTCTGGCTGCGTTCCAACTAGTGGAGGCCCCGTTATTGTTCACGCTGCGTCCCTGTCCAAAGTTACGGTGACACTTAATGGAACCGCGCCATCGCTCATATTAATTCCACATCTTCTTGCAGTGATGAGTTAAAATACCTGCTGTGAAAACGTATTTTAAGCTTTTTAGAAGTCTTTTAAGTTGCCTGTGAGGGAATTTATTGTGGGTGGTAATTTAAAAAAAAAAAAACCTGATAGGTCATACAAGGCAAAGATCTAATTCTCACCTGTGCTTGTGTTGCTCCAGCATGAGGGACTAAATAATAAATAATAATTTAAAAAAAATGTAAAAAAAAAAATACAAGCACAAAAGCAAAACATATAAGGATTATGTGTGTTAAAACGATTTTTTTCTCTCTCTCTCTTTTCTGTTTAAATTGAGTATTGTTTCAGTCTACTGTTGCAGTCTCTTCTTTCCTCCACTAGATGGCAGTAGAACACACTCTCATCAACACAACGCCTCCTGATTCAAGGCCCCAAATAACAGCAGCAACCTACACAATATTTCACTGTTTTATATTTAAATTGAGACTATTGTAATTCCAGCCATTCCACAAGGAGGCAATCTACAAATTCTTACCTTCTGGCATCCAAAACCAAACACTCCAACATGCACACACAGGTACATAAACTCCTCTTTAACAGTCTAATGGCCAGAGCTATGTATGTGGTTAAAGTCAATCTGTTTGGTCCAGTCACTTGAATGAAGCACCTACTGAACAGCTGGTCTGAATTCGATGCCAGAAGCAGTGACTCGGCATATTCTGAGAATGTAAATTCAGTCCAATAACAAGGTAGCGGTTATTTATAGCAGCACTAATATCAAGAATCTGTCGTTCTGCTTGATATACAGCATTGTATAAATCTGAAGTAAACTGCAAATCTGCTTGTGATCATAATGATGCAGCCTTGATCAGGTTTTATTTAAAGAAATAAAGATACTGAATGCGAATTTACTGAATACTCCCACCTAGCTAACAATGATTCTGTATTAAATGAATGGTAATGAACGGGGTTGTGGCCACTTCACCGCCCCCACACACTCTCTTACAACAATCAGACGAGCAACAGCAGTTCCTCATAATGATCATTTTTATTCTTTTTAGTGCGTCCGCAATTAGCATCCAGTGCTTTGAAATGAAAAAGATCAGTCAATTGTGAAATAAAAGAGAATGTGATCGATTAACTTGTGAAAAATCTGTATTCAGTTGAACACCTTCTTATATATTTTCAAATTATAAAACCGAAAAAGAGGGCTTTGACGGTTGTTAGTGTGATTTAAAGGTGGAGATGGGTGTTTCATGACTGCATTTTCACAGTTTACTGAAGAAGAACAAACATAAACTATGATCTTTAAGCACTTCTTTAGAGTTACCGTGCAACCCAGCTGCAATTTTAAAAGGAACAACCAGCAACACTGACCCTACAGAGTCAAACTGGCTGTTTATTTTATGTTTTCTTGAGATATTTGTCTTGGCTCGTGTTCCCCCTTTGCAAGTTGGAAGCTTATTTGGATTGCACAGAGCTTTGCAGATTTAGAGAGGTCCACTCAAACCAGAAAAGATGCCCCACTTAAAAATGAATAACATATACAATGAATGGGCTTCTGTTAATGGTGACTCAGCAGCAGTGATTTCATGGAGTCCTTCTTGCTCATGCATCACATCTCTCTCTCTCTATCAAGGTCATGGTTTGGCACAAATTTCCATTCGGTCCCCCTTTCGGAGCAGCTTTATCGATACAATGTCGAGATTTCATCCGAGCGGTGACCTACTTACAGCAGCTCCCCATAAAAGGTCAGAAGTGAGACAACGCCCACCTGTCAGATGCCAGAGAAATCCATGTTTGAAGCCAGCAGTTCATTAGTTATGGAGGACTTGTCAGCTCCAAACCTTCCAGAGGCAGCGTCCTAGACAAAGGTCACACTCACACACACACACAACAGTCAGATAAACACTGTAGTGACGATTAAATAACAGCCCCATGCACACCGCTGCAAATAGCATAGCAACATCTCAAAATATCCACTTTTTTAAAGGATACACTGCTGTTAAATATGAGCGTCATGTGCTCGTCCGGGGCTATTTTATTTCATTTAACAGCAGTCGTAACGGCTTATTTAAGAATTTCTTCCTCCAGTTAACATAATCCAACGAGGCCAAGAGGTGCTCAAGATTAAACACGACGATGGCGAAGAAAATAAGACGCGTCGCTCTTTTGGAAGGGCACTGCTTGTACTTCACATGCTGTTACACTGCGTACCTCCAACTATCATGAACCTATCACCACACACAGCAATCAGTATTAAATCATGTGCTCATAAACTGCTTCGCACTGTATTTAGAGGACAGGTGGTGTTTCATATATTAGGTTGATCCGCAGCTCATAAAGCATCATTGAGGTTGGGAAGGAAAAACATGACATAACCAAAAGAGAACTGGAGCCCAGTGCATTTTAATGTAATCCAGTGAACCATTCCTGCAATAAATATGAACCCAGTGGATTTATAATTGCTGCTGAGCTTAGCTGAGAGGTGAAAGGTTTTAAGATTTGAATTTCAATCCTTGGTAATCATGTGATACGATGTCATTAGGGAGCAAACAGGATGCTCCTGTTTACCAAGACATCCATTAACAGCCTTCTCTGGCTGGAGGTTTTATTCTCGGGGTTTTTCTGCTTTGTCACTGTGAAGTAATCGCACCTGATAGAAAATGATACTTTGGCAAACTGAGCCACCTCTGTGACATTTTAAATCAACTCTAATATGGCTTTTAGAAGTCAAACATTGTTAAAATTTAAGTTTTCTGGCGCAAAATGAGCATTACATAACACCACATTATGTAATAATTATACTTTTTGTTATAACTACGGATATTTTAAAGTGACACAGTGATGAGAGGCACTGAGAGTATCTTGTAAATGAACATACAGCAAAGATGATAATGCAAAGGGGGGAAATAACAGTGTTGTTTACATAGTTTGTACACAAACACTTGGGAAACAGATAAACATATCTGGATCATCAAATAACCTCGAGTCCCAGTGTGACATGCATGCAGCCTTGAGCCAAGTTCATCAGATTTCCATCTTCCCAGGAAGAGCTCGTTCTGAGAGTCAGGAGGAAACATGGAATGGAGCCCGGCTCATCTCCCAGGAGTCGGGAACAAACAGGCCTATCTAGGGACTCGGTGTGGACGGAGGAGCTGGTAAACATCTGCAGGTTTGTGCTGTGTAGGCAGCAGCCACGTGTTAATCTGTCTGATCGATGTGATTGATCCCTGCAGCTGTGGCCGCGAAGGACCTCTTTCACCACACGGCACTGTGACTGTAAGCCACACTGTGCGGCCCGAGATGAATCATGTTGACACATCTCAAGTGCCGCCGATGGATTGACGAGCTTCAGCACATACGAGCCGCCAAGTCAGTACAGTGCAGCTCAGATTCTTCAGCAGCGTGACGCGGCCTTCAGTACTTTTCCATCCGGAGTTAATGGACTGTCCTTAACTAGAAACATTTGCCACCTATGTTTGTCTTTGGACGAAGAATTCAAAATACTTTAAAGAGACTCGTTGATAAAGGTCCTCATCAGGCGCAGTGGGTGGGATGGAGTTTAGCAAATAACAGAAGGCTTAAGAGCAAATTAGACATTAGTTCCATGCATTTGAAGACATTTACATGCACAATTTGGGATATTTTGCCTCCATAACAAGTCTTTTTTTCAGATAAGCAAAGAGAAAACATCCAAAATACATATTTATGTGCTTGTTTCACTACATTCTGTCTATTTGCATCTGTAGAGTTCAATCATAATGCAGATCCCAAAATGGGCTTTCTCTCATATTATGTCTAAATCTCCATTTCAGCAGCACTTTGATGCAACACACTTTGAGTTTTTTATTCCCATCTATACCCTGAAGGTTTTAGCAGATTGCTTTGTTAATATATCATTTGTACACTGATTTATGAAATATTTTTTTACCCCAAAAACATGGTGAATTTGTTTTTTCTGGCTGTTGACAGTGATAGTAACAGCTTTCCAAAATCTGCTTATTAAAAATCTTTGACCACAACATCTCAAACAAAACATTAAACAAGAATTCTGAAGCTGCACTGAAAATTGAGAATTGTGGGATCACCTCTATGAACCAGTTAAACTGGTAAAACATACCTGCAACAATGTTCTTCACATTAAGTTGACGAGTAAAATTGAAGCCACTTTATTTCATTAAGTTTGATGGACTCAGTCATTTTAATCCTCTCAAATGAGGCGTGCTGCAGCTTAAGAAAAATCAACTTGAAGTTTCAGATTTTTCCAACTTAAGTGCTTTCTTCCCCCAAATGTAAAACCTGAAACATGATTTTGTCATCAGACTTACTGGTCTTTCCTTTTCTATGCTCCGTAATCCTAGTTGTAGCAGAAAAGGTTAAAGAAACATGGACGTCATAAAGTCAGACACACAATGAGGATGCAGTAGAAAACCTAATTTTCACACTTTTGCAGAAATAAGAATAACAGTTTGAGGGGAGAAAGTATGATGTGAAGTTAACAGAATCCACAAACGTAAAACCGTCATCACCAAAGCAGAAAGATAAGTGAGATTTATTAGTAACGGTACTTACTTCAACTGCAGCTCTGGCTTCATCCCGTGTTTGCATCTATGTTCTGGCAATGAACACAAAGTAGAACAATTTTAGATGCACAATGTCTCATCTGCATATTTGAACATAACATTTTAGAGAACTTGTAAACTTTGGAACTTGTAACACAAAAAAACACTGTTTTATCGTAAGTAATCAACTGGGGAAGTTAATTAGAAATATTAATTGGTTAAAAATATTGGAATGGACACCTTATAGTGCCTCCTCTTATTGGGAGTCTACACAAGCATCTGCTCATGTATACACGTTGGAACACTGGGATGAACAACAGCCTGAAAGGTTTTACAGAAGTTGTTTGACATATTGCCCTGTGATAGACTGCTGACCTGTCCAGGGTGTCCCCTGCCTTCGCCCTAAGTCAGCTGGGATAGACTCCAGTGAGGATTAAGCGGTGTATAGATAATGGATGGATGTTTGACATATTGACATTTATTCTCGCCATAGTTAATGAAAACATCAATTCTATGTTGAGTCAAGTGTGAAGGTCAGCTCAGCTTAGCACAAAACAGCAGCGATCTTGGCTCTTTCCAAACATTAAAAAGTCTGTGAACCAGCACTGAGCGATGGGAAAAGAGTATTCAGATTCTTTCCTGAAGTAAAAGTACCAATACATCAGTGCAGAAATACTCGGTTTAAAGCAAAAGTCCTGCATGAAATTCCCACTTTAGTAAAAGTACACGAGTAGCAGCAAAATGGAGTGAAGATTTTAAAGTGAAAGTACTAGATTGGTCCCTCTGATTAATATTTTATTATATATCTCATTATTAGATCAATAACATCAGTGTGTCAGCAGCATGTTACTGCTGCAGCTGCTGCAGGTTTGAACTATTTTCTATCCAGTTTCATCTCCAGAGACATCTAATAAATCTGACTAATGGTTAAGTACAGTTCTGACATCTATTTACTCTAATCTTTTATGTTTAGTAAAATGTGGATCATTTCAACATTTATCGAGATGAGACCAGACTAGAGGAAGGAACCCCCCCGAAAAAAACACTATTTTCCGGAGCTGTTAATAAATCATAGACAACAGAAATGCAGCCCTGAATACACACCAGTCAGAAATCACCGGTTTAATCTTTAACTATATGTTTTATTTTAAGACTTGTTATTTCATCTACTGCACAAAATCTATATTTCATAAGTTACTGAAGCTGTCAAATAAATGTAGAAGTACAATTTGTCCTTCTGGAATGTAGTGAAGTTTAAGTATAAAGCAGCAAAAAACAGAAACGCTCATGCAAAGTAAAAGTACCTCAAAGTTGTACTTAAACACTTGAGTATATATCTGTTGGTACTTTTCAATTAAAGCCAAAGCATAAAAACATCAGCATTCATGAACCACATGCAGATTCCTATCAGACATTAAAACCAGAGTTGAATAAGACATTATGGGGTAAATATTAAGCTGTTACTAACTTGGGTTGACCAACATCTTTCCACCATCAACTATATATAGAAACATCGAACACGGTAATGATTGTCACCAGTGTTCTGTACAACCTGGTTTTGTGAGTCTGCACAGCGTTGTATATTTTATGGGTTCAACAATGCAGATTTGTGCTGCTGACCCACATTAGCGCAGCAGGGCGAAGGGATCAGAGGTTGTTATGTGTGACAAGGACTAGATGATCAGTGCTGCTTTGTGCTGCACAATGACAGCGACGCGTCTTGCACAACATCATGTGACTCCGTCGTTAACCTGCTGTAACCGTGTCGGCCTGCTCAGCCGTCCCTGCATGAACGACGTGACAAAGCACCGGGGAGACTTTTACACCAACAACTTAAATGTAGTAAACTATTAGACCAATAGCTTACTTTCTTGAGCCTCAAACTCTGCACTCAACTGGAAAACAAAAGAAGATGACATGTCATGCACACGAATGCCCCATACTAGTGTCAAAATCTTTGATTCTCGTGTGTAAGTTTCATAGGAGGCCTTCAAAATCACTAAGGAGGCGCCTCCATTAAATACAGGGAGAGAAATGTCACACAAACTCCGCAGGTTCACACAACAAGCAGCTGATGAGCTTATCTAAGCAGCTACAGCGCTTCATGTGAAGAAGCTGCTATGTATGTGCAACCTTGACCTGCAAGAAAATGAAACATCTTAAACCTGCAGGAGCAGCAGGGATCAGTAACATATTACCACGGGGCAGTGACAGAAACAGATGTGGTGGTTGTATTCTCCTCCATACTTGGAAATTATGAAGGAAAATACAACAAGTTTGGTCGTTTCTGTGACATGAGATTTTCCCTGAAGTGAACGCTGGCAACTCTCATGACGTCATGACAATTCTTGTTATTCTAATCAGAACCAAGCGCATATAAACACATTCTTGTCAAGGTCTTGTAGTGCCTGTTGTTCGCTCTGAAAAAAGGCCTGCATTGTCCCACTGCAGCAGGCCTGGCCATGGCTGCAGAATTTGCAAAGTAATGTTGTGAGACTGAACTAAATTATTCACAGTCAACAAAAGGAGCATACATGGAAAGTGTAAAGTAATGTTTAAGTCTTTTATTGTCTAATAGACAACAAGTCCTGGTTGCCTTCAACATTTATAGGTTTGAAAAACAGTCACGAATTCACCGAAAAGAAAAACATAAAAGGTAAGTACTAGATGGGCCTTGAGTCGTTTCTTTGTTGAAGTTTCGACATTATAAAAACAAGAGGTGTCTACGTTGGAGTGAACCATCCTTTTAATAATATATAAAGACTCTGCATTCAAAAGGTGCATTTCGGGGAGGGGTATAAAAATAAAAATACGATAAAACACTTACACTAAACAGACAAAAAGCTGTGATCTGAGAGAACAATGTACATTTCTATGACATTTTAAGGCATCGACATTCCCCCCCACAGTGTGAGAGACCCACACCATGACAGCAGCATCTTCACAAGACATACAGTCTTAAAAACATCCGCAGCGAGCTACATGTGGCCCCCCAAGACTGAACTTCAGTCTCCTATTGAAGCCTGGGTGTGTTTACTGCTGCAGAACATTCAATGTATCTGGAAACACGCAGATGCATCAACAAAGTGGCGAGTGTCTTTAACAAAAGTGTACCCACAGTATGTCCCTCTCAAACACGTTGATGTGAACACGGTTTTACATTCATCGGCAAATTTAAAATGGCGTTTGAGCTACAAATGGTCTTTTTAGAAGAGAAAGAAAACCCCCAAACATCTGGAATATTACAATTTTGCTGATTAAAAAAAATAGACTTTTAGAAACAGAGAAGCCAAACTAGAACCACAAAGGCTTATTTAGGCATAAGCTTTTAACTACATCCCAAGCTGACTGGCTATTAGTTGAACCGTATTGTACAAAAACACTGTAGAAAATATGACACCACTGGAGTGTCATTTACATTTGGGCAGAAGTGCGTTTACCCACAATCCCCTCCCTAGTTCAGCACTCCTCTACCACGGTACCAGCCGAGGAGGAGTACAGTTTTTTCTTGACAAGCCGGAAACCTGGACTCAGTTTAAGTACGTGCCTGAAAGCCGGGGCAAAGCAGGTTCCCATAAAGAAGAAGTCCCGCAGGCTGGGCCAGGCGGTGCCATCCTGCTTAAACACAAGAGTCACCTCAAATGTGGGCACCACGGTGGCGTCGTACACGATGCGCTCCAGCTGCTTGCAGCCCTTGTTGAGCTCCAGGTGGACGTAGAGGACGCAGCCACGCAGGCCGCAGGGCTCGCAGGACGCCAGCCGCAGGACCTCCCGAGCTATTCTCCGAGTCAGCTTCTCTGGGACCAGCACAGAGGAGCAGTGCAGCGTCGTCTTCTTGGCCCGTGACAGGCAGTTTTCGAACATCTTGGCCAGCTGTTGACAGGACCGGTCCTCTGTGACATCTGCGTTCCTCTGGGGCTCGGTCACGCAATGATCCCAGAAATCCAACTCTGGGAACACAATGAACATTTTAGGGACAAGACGCAGCTTTCTTCTGCAGGACAATGAAGGGACACTTCATGATGCAAGCATGCACAGATCAGCTGTTTTTAAACCGCAAGTGAATGAGGGAATGCTTCTGTTTTTGCACGGCTTTTCTCATGAGGGAAAAAAACAAGATCTGAGACTACTGAGCTGTACAAGCACAAGACATCAATCTCAATGCATGTATATTTTAGCTGCGGGCAGAAAAAGATGCTGTCAGATGTGCCATTGATCGCAGGCTGTTGTTGTGCAGACAGGCTGATGACAGAGGATGACTTCATCCTCCACAGACCTCCCTCTCCCCTCCACTGCTGCAGCCATGCACCACACAGGGATAAACAAGCACACAAGTGGAAGCATCCAGCAACTAGCAGGTTAGCCGCACACACAATAACAACAAAAAAACATGCAGAAAGCGCCAGTGAGCTCACCTTTCTCAATGCAGACGTGGTCATATCTTCTGTCAACCAGTTCGGAAATACACTCGTTGCTTTTGGTCTTCAGTGTGCTTGTGGCAACCATGGTGACAGTGTTGATCTCTTCAGGACTGGGCCGTTTGTTTTTTTCCTGTGCTTTTAGAAAAAAAGCTGCCTGGAAATAAAAGCAGAGGCGTCATGTAGCGGCTTGTTTTCAGCTCCAGAACACACAAGACACTCTGTGAGGAAGCTAGCTTAAGATGCTAACGCGTCAAACTTTCAAAATGTAGCCTTTAACAGAAAAACAAACAAAAAAAATGTTATTTCACGTCGTCTCTCTCTGTTTATTTCACCTAGCTAGCAAACAGTAGCCCGGAATATTAAAAAATACTCACCTTAAATATTATTTAGTGCAAAAATAGTTTAATTTAGACGGTTTCGTATAAATAAATCCACACGCCACTTTCTTTCTCCCACACTCACACACACAAACAGACACACAAACACACTGCAGCAGCAGAAAAGTTCTGAGCAGCTTTTATACCTTCCTCTGGGTCAGCTGACCAGAGGGTTTGACCAATCACAGCACGCCTTTCGACGTCGCTCCGCATCTCCTTTCTGATTGGCTGTGAAATAGCGTCTAAATTAAATAATTGACCAATGCTTAGGGGGGGCGATAGCTGTGTTGCTACGTGGACGAGGGAACATTTAGGCTGAGGTCTGGTTTTGTATTTGCATGAAAAAAAAAGGAATATATCGAAATTAATCCACCTGAGGCTGTTTTAATTTTCACAGAGGTTCATCCACCTGTTTGGCACAGTATGGGTCATTGAAGCTTCATTTTTATTTTTTTATGACCAAGCATTTTATTAGTTACCCATAACATTTTATTATAGACAGAGTTCTCGAGACATCTTTGAGCTTTACTCATAAAAGGAAATCGTCTCCAGCAAGCCATAGGCCAAGGTTTTATCAAGCATGACCTTAAACATGAGTCTTATGCACCAATATGTGCCTTTTATTTCTCAACTTATGATGAAAATGTCTTTATTTATGTGAAAGAAAACAAAAAAATGAAGGTGCAAGGCTTTAACATAACACCTTTTCAAAACAGTCAAGTCATTTTGCCACTTTTTCTCAATAGTTTGTGCAACATCAGTTTCAGTGTCATTTAATTTTTCACATGCACTATTTTATTATCATGTGCGCTATCACTTATTACCTCATTATCATTGCCAGCATTACTTTTTATTTTTCTATTCTAGTCTTATTTTAGCTTTCATTTCAGTAATTTATCATACTTATAGCTTTTCTACTAGGCACTGAATTTATTCTCGCGTTATGTCATTTTATTTTTCCTGAGCAATATCTGACGCTTTCCTTTGGCATCAATAAACTCTTGCCTTATCTTATCTTTCTTTCTTTTTATTGGAGGGACAAATGCACAGCAATGGGGACGAATGTCTCACTGAAATCAATGTCTGTGCCAACAAAGGACTGGTTGAAAGAAGAATCCACATTTTGAAAGGTGCTAGCAGCATTTTGGAAGTATGAGCCAGAAGCATGACAATATGTTGTGTTGATTTTAAAAGCATTATTTTGGAATTCTCACCCACCAAATTAAAAGGCTTTCGGGGATCTGTAGCAAAATGAGCACAGTTTGTAGGGGGCACCAAACACTGCACATGATTACAAACACCCCATCCCCACTGTGGAGCATGGTGGTGGCAGCATCATGAGGGGGGGATGCTTCTCAGCAGCAGGCCCTAGAAGGCTTGTAAAGGTAGAGGGTAAAATGAATGCAACAAAATATAGGGAAATCCTGGAGGACAACCCGATAAGGTCTGTTGCAGAACTGCGACTTGGATTTGTGTGTCAGCTCGACTCGAAGCATAGAGCCGAAGCTACACAAAAATAAATGTGAATGCATGTCTGGGAAAGACGCTACTGTCACAGTGTGGGTTTCTCACACTGTAATGTTGATGCCCTAAATGTCATATAAATGTACTTTTTGCATGTTTGTTTATGTTTAGTTTAAGTGGATTGCATTTTTAGTGGTATACCCCTCCCCTCTATGCTTTTTTTTCAATGCAGAGTCTTTATTATTAGTGGTTGCCATATGAAAAACAGTCCAAACCAGAGTGAAAGATGTGAATCTGAGTGGCTTTCACGTCCCACAGGCCTATAATTATGTGCATAATATGTAAATATTTTCCCATATGTATGTCTAAACCAAATCACAACATGCATTTGTGGCATGTGAGGAAGGAGGAAAGCCCCCTGCTTGGTTTTACGCAGGCCGAGCGTCTCATCTTACTGTGTTTGTATGTGCATGTGTGTGTGTACATTTGGCAGGTAAAACACCGAGCGCAGTTGTTCAGCTCATCAGCAGTTTATCTCTCATCGCGCACCGACTTAACAGAAAGTTTTCTTCCAGTAATCGGATCCGGCCCTCTTACCCCCAGCAGCTCTGCTGGCTAAAGGGTAATGGAATCCAGTGGGCGAGAGAGACGGAGTCACATGGGGAGAACCAGATATGCCTCCGAAAGAAGTCACATTCTTCAGCTAGTGTTGCGGCCTTTGTGGATGCAGACGTACACTGTGTGAGCTGTTGTCTTCGATTTATGTGAAAATTCAAACAGCAATTTGAATATGTCAAAAAACATACAATCAAGCAGTTTGTTGCAATGCGTTGGCGGTGTTTAAAATATATTGCCTTGTGAAATAAATAATGTTAATTTTACACAGACCCTACAGTGTGCTTTGGATTGTTTTTGTAGGAGACTTGAGCTTTAATTTTTGGCATTGGCACAATTTTGAGCTATGCAAAGAGTCCTCCAGAGTGGAATGAATACAGCACAACTGCAAGAAAATCTGTTTGTGATCACTAAAAAGACCCAGCAGCAAATCCACACCAATGCTTTTATTAGAATCAGAATCAGACATTTCTTATGTTACAGTTGCTCCCATTCAAGTAATTTAACCAATTGGAAAAAATATACGATAAATATGAGGAGGAAAAATATGTCCCAAAATTAGAAACATACGTAGAAAAGTATGAACATAAAATGTAAAAATGTGCATCATACTATGAAAATAAAAACCTAAGTACAGAGTTTAATACATAGTAATGAGGTTATGATGGGGTTATTACACAGAGAAGTAGTTCTGTTACGTAGTTATAAATAACAATACTGGCGATCAGTTGCGATGTGTGCACGCATGACAAAGAAAGACAAGTTCAGTTCAAAAATGCAGAGCGTCAGCAGTAGTTTAAACGAGGGTTTGACCTAAATTTATGTCGAAGAGGTCACTAGTTGCTGAAAAACCAGCAAGTCTGTCTACTGTCTAATAAAAACTTAACGAGAACACACAGACACGTGTTTAAAATAACCTCAAGTAAAATTAAAACACTACCAGACACTTTTATACAATATAAAACTTATTGACACTGAAATATTCAACATCTGCTGCCAAGAGGATTTTTTTTTTATTGTGTACGTCGTGTCTGAAACCTGTCCCTGCAGCGTTCAGCTCTTATCTCCAGATGCTGTCACAGTTTGCATCGATGTGGGTTAAGAGGTTGTATAGTAGCACACTTATTACTGCAGCGTCTACAGAAAAGAAGCATTAAATCGCATGTAAACCAGGACGTTCAAGGCGATGAAACTGTGACCGTCGTTAACGAGAGCAACGCTGCAGCAGACTCGTGAAATCAAGAATGAGGCAAGTTAAAATGATTTTATTTGCAGTGATGCAACCAAAGCAAAGAAAAATCACGTTCCTCAGTGATGAATGTGTAAAAAAAAAGTGAGTTAGAATCCAAAAAGACGGCTCTGAACTCATGAATGAGGTAACACTCTGCAGCTTTAAAGCTCAGGAGGACTAATGCGTTGTCACCTACAGTGTGTGTGTGAGATCAATCCATATCTTGTTGTCAGCGCCTCAGATGCTTCTCATGCCTCTGTGTCACGTTCTGCCTCTGCATCAGCTTTTAAATCTTGTTTTCATCTGTCTGTGCTGAGCTTTGGTGAATAAAAAAAGTCGGTGTTCCTCATATGATTCTGCTTTGTGCACCTGGCTCCTCCAACGTGGCCTCTGCTGCTGACCTTCACTCCCTGTCGGTCGACCAAAACCCGCTTGATAATTCTCTCCACCTCGTGTTTCCCCGAAAGAGGCAAAAGATAAAACGTGTCGTGTTTCAGGTTACAAATCCGCCGCGGTTCAGATGAACCTCCTGTTATGCCCTGTAGGGACACCTGTTCTGGCCGGCTGGCAGCGCTCGCCTTCCTCTGAAACGTGCTGCCTTTTTGCACCCTCCATGAAACTGAATAAGAAGAGCCTTTTCGCTGACGCTGCAGGAGGGAGCTGGCTGCATGTGTAGGAGTCGAACTGAGACATATCTGAGCTTAGCAAACAGCTGACATGCTCAGAGAGATCCCTCGAGTGGAAAAATGTAACAGCAATCCAAATGTCTTCCTGATAATATCAATGTATTCGGATTAATTCTGCTCCTCTGAAAACTCTTCAGTCGAACACAGAAGCTCTTCAGTTGTTTCTGTGAAGAGTCTTAACTGTGACATTTACTGTCACCTTTCTGACAGTATTCACATAATATTCAGATTTATGAGATAACAAAAAAAATCCCCAGGTGGAACGTTTTTGGCCTGAGAAAGTTCTACTGATGTTTCAGTTCTCTTTTAGTTCCCAGAATGTTCTTCTCGAAGGCAGAATAACTAAAGATGTTCCAAAAATGTTTGCTGCTAACGCTGTTAGACCACTACGCTCTGAAAATGTTTGTTGTCGTGTACCACTGTGGAACATTGTGGGAACGTTTCACAGATTGTGTTTCCCTCAACAACATCTCCAAAACGTTCTCAGAACATCACAGTCAGAATGTTCCACCTTTGTTAATACATCGCAGTGAAGGAACGTCTGAAAAAGAAAAGTTCTGTCATCTGAGGCCTCGATAACACCGGGAAGCCATTTTTGGAGAACGTTCTCTCTCAGTTATTATGAACGTTCTATAATGTGTTCCTCAACAACATCCCTAAAACGTTCTCAGAACATCACAGTCACAATGTTCCACCTTTGCTAATATATCACAGAACAGGAACGTCTCATTAAAAATGTTCTATCACCTGAGTTGTTTTTTTTTTTTAATGTATTGAGAACATCCTTTTTCTATTATCAGTGTGGAAATGTTTTACAGAAGAACGTTCTAGACTGTGTTCCTCAACAACAGGGTTCCACCTTAAATATATCACATCACACTAACCTTAAAAAACGTTCTATAGAAAATACTTTCTGCATCTGAGGCCTCGACGACATCTGGAAAACATTCTTTCAAGAAAAGTCTTCCTTTGTGATCATGCAACATTGTGAGAATGTTTTATATAGAACGTTCTATAATGTGTTCCTCAACATCCGTATAACATCCTGAGAACGCTGCAGGCAGAATGTTCCACCTTCGCCCTATAAAGAACATTCTGTCATCTGAGGGCTCCTGGAAACGTTTTATTTACTTATTGAGGACATCCTTCGTTTATTGTTGTGGAAATGTTTTACAGAAAAACGTTCTCTAACGTGTTCCTCAACAGCATCCGCAAAACATCCTTGGAACGTTGCAGAAAGAATGTCCCGCCTTTGTTAACACATCACATTACAGGAACGTTGTATATAAATCATCTGAGGCCGCGATAACGTCTGGAAAGGTTTTGTTGAATGCTGTTTGGAGAACGTTCCTCCTTTGTCATCGTGGAACATCCTCTCAATGTTAACAATAAAACATTATATTAACTTTATAGAATTCATAAATTAATTTCTCTAGAAATGTTTTGAACATTTGATTCAATTTTTTTGAATAACATGATTAGAACTTGTAGGTAATGTTCGCCAACGTTGTAGCAACATTCCCTGCTAGCTGAGTTTGTCGCATTTTTACAATGCAAACCTGCAGGAGGCCTTTTTGTATGAACATCTGCTTTTATTGCAGCCTTGAGTTAATCTTCTTCAATAGTTGGAATAATTTCACATTTTTATTTCCCAGCTGAGAAGGTTTTGGCTCCATTAGCAGCATGAAGCAATAAAAACGGACCAAAGGCCAAATGAAAGCAAACAGACAAACATGAGAGCTCCAATGAGAGATAAATCTAAACTGCATGTAGTCAAATACAACAAAAAAACTTTTCTGAACAAACTGTGGGTCACACATGCTTTAACCATCAAGTGACCGACTGCTGTATATTTATATGCATCACTGTGACATTTTGAATTGGAAAAAAATGTTTCCTACCGTGACTTTTTAGTGTACTTTTCATAGTTTTTAATTTATTTTTTCATTTTTTAACAGAAGTTGGCATTAATTAATAAAGATCACATGTCTGTTTCTCTTTCTGTACATCTGCCAGCAAGATGTTTGCTTAGATTTTGTTTTAAACTGAAGCATGGAAGTGACAAAGAATAATAATAATCATAATTTTAAAAAACAATTAAAAGGATTTCATTGTAATTTGTTGTTGATCAAAGTATTAGAGTCACTAGTTCATCATGTCGAATGCATAATCTAACACTTAATCTGCCTAAAACCTACATAAAATTTTAAATTTTGCAGTTTTGTTAAAGAAAATGTAAAGAAAATTAGTTTTGTAAGAAATAACAGACGAGGATTGTCCAAAAACGTGTGATTTTGTTTGCAAAGTGTGTGTTTCTTAATCCTTTTTTTGCCTTAAAATGATTTAAAATCAGAATTAATTCATAATAGAACATATCTGAATATCTGTCATAGATAAAAGAAGCAGTATGTGTTTAATAAACACAAGTAGAGTTGTTAAAAAAAACATATTCCTGTATAAAAAAAATAATCATTTTGGTTGCTAAAATAGTTGGATTGCTTGTAGCACAAAGTAAGTATTTCATAAGCACTTCTATACGTGGTTCTAAATGGCAGTTTAAAAAAAAGCACATTTAATAACATTTTTACAGATTATCTCCACACGGCAGTTTTCAGTCAAGGCAGCGTCCTTCAGTAAAGCTAAACAACAGAAAAAGCCATTTTACTAACATGAGATTCAAGATAGCATTCAGTTAGAGCTCCAGATGCACGGGAACAAAAGTAAAAATGAAGCTGAGTGGATGTTCGGCCTAAAGAGGGAGACTGGACGCTGAAGAAAAGAGGCTGAATGCGAGTCGTCCTCGGCCACAGCTGGTAATGCGTTAAAGCAGCGTGTGATGGGCCTTCAGCCAGGCCGCCCTCATGGAGATGTGCCCACAGTCTCAGCTTACAAAGAGAGAGCCAGAGTGTGTGAATTGATTCATAATGTAGGTCATGAGTCCGCAATGACAGGGAAAAAAATAAAAAAAATCAACTATCAAGGACGTTTTATCCCATAAGAACGTCACTGTTGGGAGATGTGGGGACGTGTTTTGGTTCTGAAGGTCACGCAGGGGCAGATTTTCACACGAGTTGCTGCTAATGTCTCACTCCTCCGTCAACAACCTCATGAAAACCTTCCTGCAATAAACACCAGCTCATCAAGTCAAGGTTTTGTTGTGTTGACCGCCTGCTCCCTCTAGTGGTCACTCACTGCTAGTGCTGATGGCATTCATGCATTATATTAGAACTGTGGAGTCGTGACAGTGCCAAATTACAAAAAGAATAAATCAATAAAAGAATTTTAAAAAATAAAATAAAGTGGAAATAAAAAAAAGAATAAATAAAATAAAAAACAATGTGGCAATATAAAGCAATATTAATCGAAAATGAATCCATAAAAGAAAAGACTAATAAAAGAAGTATAAAGTCAAATAAATAAAAATAATAACAAAAATAAATAAATAAATTTAAAATATACAAAATTGATGAATAATACATTTTTTAAAATTATTTCATTTATTTGACTTTATATTTCTACTTTTATTAGCCTTCTTTTATGGATTCATTTTTGATTAATATTGCTTTATATTGCCACATTATTTATTTTTTATTTTATTTATTCTTCTTTTATTCCCACTTTTATTTAAAATTCTTTTATTGATTTATTTTTGTAATTTGGCACTCTCACTACTCCATACACAACTAGCTTACATGCAACAAAAAAGGGGAAAAAACAAACAAATAAGGTAGATGATTATTCGTGGAAGATATTAAAATAATTTGATGAGAACAGTTACTAATAATAAATATCTCGACTAAACATTGCTCGTAGCGTTCAGTTTGTTTGATATCAACTCTCACTATCTTATCAGGTTTTTATATTTTATCACAAAAAAGTGCAAATATCATATCGTGCAAAGCTGTCAAAACTCCACCAGATGTCATATCAAAAGCAAAAATATCAAAACTAACGAACCAAATCTCCATGTTTTAGTGATTTATTGAGGAAATTGAGGTTGACAGTAACAAACTCCAGCCATAAAGCACAAAGCGCTCCTTTAAATACAGTCCTCTGCATTCGCTTTACCTCTTACTTGTGCCTGAATGTTATATTTATTGAAAAAAATATTTAAAATTAACATTTACAGCACATTCTATTGACATCGCTGGTGAACGGGGAGGATTATTTGTGCGAGGCAAGATCGTAAAGAGAAACTTGGCGGAAAATATCCTCTAAAGGTTTTTTTTTTTGTGAAACTGAATAAAAAACTGAAAAACGGTGACAATTTACAGCAACAACACAACACGATTATAGAGCTGTGAACAGTGATTGATGTGATGGATCTGAGGTCAGTGCACGATACAGAACACAGGCTTATGGCCCAACATGGAAACAGACTGAACAGATGATAAACCCTCATCAGGCCGAACTCAGAGCTCTGCAGTCCTCTGAGTCCAAGATTTATGATCACAGTCAGACACCCTACTTAATGAAACTGCTTTCAGTAGCGAGAAAGCCCTCTTCTGCTTCAAAAATAATTCACTAGACCAAAAATATTAATAAAAAAAACACCTAGCGTTCTTCATCAACTCGCCGATCTTCATGCTCTTCGTTTTTATCTCGCAGCAGCTGAAACAGACACGACAGAAACAATGAGGAAGGCTCGGATGACAGATCCACATCAGTGTGATAAAAAAGGACTTTTATCATTTTGTAATTATAAAATACTGTAAATCATTTTATCTGCTACAAGTGAAAGTCCTAAACTGAAAATATGACTCAAGTCAAAGTAGGAAAGTCGTGAAAATGTACTAAAAAAGTAACTCAAGCAAAAATGCAGAAAGAAAAGTTCCATGTGACTGTTATATGAATTATAACATCATCATTAGACTATTAGTAGTATTCATGCATTAATATATAAGCAGGCTTTTATTGTTGTAAAATGAAGCAATATGGATTAATTTGCAGGTTGTTTTCTCTATTGATTGGTAAATGATTTGCTTTATAAAAATTCAGAAAAAAATGAACAAAAAAATATCTCAAGTACTCTAAATAATAGTTAAAATGACACGACTTTGTACTTTATTAGTTGGTTTTCATATGTTTTTTTGTGCAGAAATCCTAATTTGTAAAGTAACTAAAGCTGTCAGATTAATGTGACGACGCAAAAAGTCCAATAATTCCCTTTGAAGTGTAGTAGAGTCAGTAGAAAGTGTATAAATACCTCACATTTGTAGTTATGAGTAAATGTAATTTGCGTTAACTTCACCTCAGATCATTAATTAGTTCAAAATCATCCTATGAGTGGTGAAAGTGTGAAACTATCTGAGCTGAATTAACTGAACTTGAGAAAACAAGTTCAGTCAACTAAAGATACTGAGTTGAATCAACTACCTGCACAGACACAGACGGACTCGTTTTCCTTTTATGTTTTCTATTTTTTAAAAGAGTTTCTTTGCAGCTGTTGAAGCCATTTTCAACCAGACAAACAAAGAATTATCAAAAGAAACAACAATAACTTCATTTAACATCAAGTTTCCACCACGTCTGTTTTCGCAAACTACAAAAAAATAAAGTTTCTGAGCGGTTTTAAGTCTCTAACAATGCAATCTGCTTATAAGCCTGTTTTATTTCATATGAACTGAATTTAATAAGTTCAGGGAACTCTGTGTATTTGTCATTTAAGGTCACTTTAGGCCTCAAGTTGCTTTTCGAACAATTCCAATCTACGCTGTATAATATTTAATGAATTTTATGGTTATTGTTAGTTATTTAAAACATTTTAATCCTGACTTTTACTCACAGTTCACCATCTTTATTACTTGTTTTCTGGTGTTTTTACTGTGATTCAGTTGCTGCGACATTACGTTCTGCTTTGCATCTTCTGATTACAGCTTAAAGGAGCCCTGAAGTTGTAAAAACTCATATATTTAAGTTGTGGAGTGTTTAAAAAAAAAAAAATTATTGACTTGTAATCAGCAAAACCAATATTTTTTACATGCAGAAAACTAGAAAACATGAGTTGAATTGACTAAATTCCTGCAAGCTACATTCCACCACTGCAACCCAAT
Source organism: Stegastes partitus (assembly GCF_000690725.1). NCBI lineage: Eukaryota > Metazoa > Chordata > Actinopteri > Pomacentridae > Stegastes > Stegastes partitus. The sequence goes on from NW_007579001.1 coordinate 65,687, forward strand.
AAACATCTTTGTATTTTACATGTTTTCTGCTGCTGTGTGTAACATTTAGGACTCATAGCAGCAGTAATTTTTATTCTACATCATGACTGCAGCATTACAGGGTTTAATCTTCGTGCTGGGAGGTAACACAGGAGGAATAAGTTTTGCTGTTTTAAAGCCGCAATCCAAAGAAAACCAGAAGTCCGCGACAACATAAACACTTTTTTCCTCGGCAGAATTCCTAAAGCATGATTCCACTTCCCTGCGCAGCTCGCGGCCAACACATCCAGGCCTGATTGCGGGAGGGAAGGAAGGCAGGACGTTCAGTGCCCACATTTTTCAGGAGTGTGTGGACAAACTACGTAGGACACATGCGCAGACGTGGATGTGCGTTCGGCCCGCCAGCGCACACTCGCGCCTCCAAACGTCTGGGCCGCGCTGACATTTACCGAGCCGCACAATAGCTCCTGTCCAAAATAATCTGTGTTTATGTTAGGAAGTCCCTATCTTTCAGACCCTGCTGCTTGTTTGAGGGCGGCGGCGCGAAATCACAGGAAACACCTTCTGCTGCCCAGCAAAGCCCCAAAAGCCCGAACGGCACAATGAGATATTAAAAGCCAGTTACTTCCCTGGAATAATCGGGAGTTTGTGTCTGGAGAAACCACTTGACTGAGCGAGTGATGGGAGAAAACAGAAGCAGCCGTGGGAGGAGGAACTGTCAGCTCACCATTTTCCTCTCCGCCTGATGACCTCACTCCCAGGAGCATGACGCCATCTTTGGTGCTTTCTGGTCGGCTCTGGAAAGATGCGCTGTGGAGACGAAGGAGGCAATCAGATGCTTGTTCTCACTCCTAGAAAAGTATAATCCTTAAAGATTAAACTTACTTCTCGGTTCCAGTGTCGATGGTTTCTGTTGGATAGAAGACAAGGGTGAATAGTTACAGGTGAAATTGGTGTAAGCGTTCAAACATAAGACAGGAGACAATGAATGTGTGTGAGTGTCTCGTCTATCCCAGATGTTCATTCAGCAAAGCTTGTGGCCAGGAGATGTTGCTGGGTGTCAGGACAGTGAACGGCGACGGGATGTGGACGAACTACACCAACACAAAGTCCAATCAGAGACTATGCCCGCAGTTACCCGAGAGAGAAGGAAGCGGTATGAACATAAACAAAAGAGGAGGAAGAGAGCCGGATCCATGCTAGACTAAAGGCTAACCCCTCCAGACCAGCAGGACCGTCCTCCTGCTCTCCAGTGTCCACTCCCTCCACAACAAGCTGGACGTTTGCTGAGAGAAACCCTCAGAGAGTGGAGGGACTGCTGTGTGTCTGCTTTAACAGAAACATGGCTCCATGACAGCATCCCAGACGGACATACAGCTGGAGGGGATGCAGACAGACAGACAGACAGCTCTGGGCAGCATCTACAGCTTCACCATCGTCACACCATCGTTTTTGTGTCCCTGAAGACCAACCAGGACCTGAAGAGGTTCGCCATGTTCAACGAATGGCGGCGTGCATGGACGCAGCGCCCTCTTCAGGAGACAGCCGGAGTACGTTTAGTGTTTCCTAATTAAATGATCCTGAAGAAACGCTCTCTCATCTTGTCTCTATGACTGTGTATATACAGCAAAACTTGATTTGATTGATTTGATTTGATAAAAACCAAATAAAAAAGCAGATCCTGTGCGGGTACCTGTGTGATCGTGGACTTTCTTGCATTTGAATTTGAGGAAGATGATGGCAGCGGCTGCAACCAGGAGGACGGGCAACACAATCAGCCACAGCCTTTTGTCTGAGGGGGAAATCAGAGGACACAGTCAGCAACATCCAGCGAATCTGTGGCAGATTAAACCAAAATAGCAGAGCAGTGATGCGGCAGCTGCAGCAGCTCACATCCCAACTGAGAAATCGTCCCTCTTTAGCTCGACATCAACTGTAAATTCATGGCAGAGTTTAAAATGTTCAGCTCACAGCGTCTAATTGGTGTTTGTCAGATTGGTTTACAGATGTCAGATCTGACTGAAACTTGAGGGATGAAAGGTTTTCTTGCTGCATTGTGGAAGTTCAAGCTGAAGCATTTCAACAACTGGATGGATTTTTGTTCATTTGTGGTCCCCACACGACAAATCTTCATGACATTTTGTTGTCATTGTTGATTTTTCCTTATATATCGTGATATGTAAGGTGGAGACTTGTGGTTGAGACATCTGATTGCAGACAGTTCTGTCCATTTTTAGATAAATCAGTGAAGCTTTGGGGACATAAATTCCTCTCAAACACGGCTGTTAGCAAATGTTAGCTCGTTGAAATAAAAATGGCGGACGTAGCTAACATTATTCGCTGTCATCAAGAGTTAGCATGCTATAGCTGCTAAAAAAGTTTTCATTTGACTCAAAGCACCACCTGCACAGAGGCCTGAATATGGCCTAGATGCAGGTCTAGTCTTGTTAACTTGTCTTGTTCTTTATTGTTTCTCTTATTTGTTCTCCCTCCTCTCACCCAAACCAGTCGAGGCAGACGGCTGCCCATCCTGAACCTGGTTCTGCCGAAAGTTTAGAAGTTTTTTTTCCCTTTGCTGTCACCAGATGCTTACTGCAAAGGAATCACTGGGTTTCTTTTTATAAAAACAAAAGGCCTTGATGTTACTACATGGGCGTCCTAACATGACTCAGCTCCAATGAACTTTCTCCTTATTGTCACCAAGTGATCGCTCAAAGGGAATCATTGGTTTTTGTCTTAATAATACCCTCAGGTCTTGACCTTACTACGTGTAGATGCCCTGAGATGACTTATGCTGTGAGTCGGTGCCATATAAACATAAAAACTTGGACTGGAATGAGAATCTGCAATTGCTGCATCACTGTTTGGGTTCTAATGGAACCAGTTGACTGGATCACCTGCTTTGGCTGATGTTTTCTCACCGCTGCTCATCGTGGTACCTTTCAACACAACGTGGTTTGATTAGTTTGTCAATGAACACTTTGATTAAATTATGATATCATTCAGCCTCCATGGGCGGCATACAGTGATCAAGCAGGACTTACCAGCACCGCCTTTCTGGGTTTTTTGTGTCGCTGCTGGAGGTGTAACGGTGAGACGTCGTCCTGTCGTATTAAAATGAATGAATCAGTTAATGCCAACACAGACGGACGTTTTTGTAATTTTGCTGATAAATATCGATGCATGAATATGAAGAATAAAAGCAGGAGTTTGCTCACCTGTACCTGTACCTGAGGCACCAGTGGGTGCATCTGCGGATAATAAAATATAGCATCTTCAGTGAAAATTAGTTTTCACACAGAAAAGCAAGATGTAGACTTTGCTTTGGTTACGTACCTGGTTTGGGTTTTAGAGTGCTGTCGTCAGTTCCTAACAACATAGAAAGCAGTTTAGATTAAATACACTTTGCTGTTAATAAAGTTTAAAGCACAAAAACCTGTGAATTACTGCGTGTTGTTTTACCTCGAGTCCCATTGGACTCGTTCACCGTCTCAGAGCTGTTGCTCAAAGGCCGAGAACCTCGTGGGTCCAAAGAGACACTGTCTGGAACTAATGAAACTGAAAAGTCATGAAGTAAACATACTTTATTTTCATTTTTTGGGGGTAATCCTGGTTAATAACTCCTTTACTAACTTCAAAACAGGGGATAAGACAAAATTTATAATTTTTTTTTGCAATGGATGAACTTATTTCACAAAATGGGACCTAATTGTGCAACAAAACTTCATTTACATCATTTTTGTACCACATAAAGAGCATAAATCCAGTTAAAATCAGGACATTCAGCTACATACCACCAACAAACCAAATATGTACATCAAACCCATAGAGAGACTGACCGCTGATGGCCGACTGGGTGACAGCTGAGGGTACGGTGGTGAAGCGCTGCTGGTCTGCAGGTCCCGCTGTACCTGTACCTGGCTTCTCCGTCAGGCTTGGAAGTGGAGATGTTTCTAGAAAAAATGGAAGGAAATTAAAGTTCTGTACAAAATAGGTCTATTGCAGCTTGACAGAGGGGCACTGAAATCAAACATTCTGCTTTAATTCATACATTTTGTCTCAAATTCTCAGTCGATTCTCAAGCAAGACGCTATAAACATGCATCAGACTTCTTTAAATTGCTCACAGGACTATGGGATGGGCTTCAAAAACATTCACATTGCCACGAACAATGCTTGTGCACGCAGTCAAATTCTGCACATGCATCGCACTGAATGAAGTGAAATATGAGAAGAAGCGGGATTTCAACATGAATACGCGCTCACTGTTGTCAGGGGTTGGGGTGTCAGGATTCGGAGAAGCAACTGTATCATTTTTGACTGTTGCTGTTGCTGGTGAAGGTACGTTCTGGGTAGCTGTCGGGGCTGCTGTTTGTGCTGCTGATATAAAGAAAAGAGAGTAAGTGACATGTAAATACTTTGATTACACGTGTAGAGTCAGAACTCAGCTTGATGCATTTTCCTTTGAAGAATCAAACTGATCTCTACAATCGTTACAGTGAAGGAAACAGGAACATATTTCATTATGCTGCTGAAAGATTCTTTAAAGGAATAGCTAGGGGGAAATTGGCTTATCTAACTTTCTAGGGGTTTGATTAGAGAGTATCGTAGCTCAGCTCAAACTCAAACACTGGAAACAGGGGAATGGCTGGTCTGAAGATTACAAAATCTGCCACCATCTTCTCTAAACTTCACAGTTGAATTCATCATATTCTGGGCTGCATATAAAGATGAACAAACCCTCCATGATGTCAACTTTTGGTTCCTAACTCCCAAATAACCAAAAAATAGGCAAAGAAAGTGGCATCAAAGCGACCACGCCCTTGGTTATCCACAACTTTAAGCCTTAATATCATTTAAATATGTGAGTTTGAGGAGGTACAGTCGTCATCAGCAGAGAAATTAGCTGTAGAGACCATAATTGTTGTTTGTTTCTGGCTGTAAACATGTTTATTTCTGCTGTAAAGTTGGACATTTTAACTCCAGGGTCTATGGGCGTTGACTCGCTTTTGAATCAGCCTCTAGTGGCCATTTGAAGAACTGCAGTTTCTGAGGTTGCCCCTTGTTAATATCTGAGCTTTTTAATCTGAAATCATGGTAACAACAGCCATTTGATGTTTCATTTTCAGGCATAAATAACAGCTGAGAAATAATCCTGCACACAACCTCCACACCCAAGAAACGCTGGACATTCTGTTGTGCTGTGTTGTTGCTGCACAAATAAACCAGCCGGCCAGCATTAAAGATGCAGATTTTGTTTTCTTTGGACTCTGCTAAACAAGCCGTTCCCATGTGTTTCCAGTTTTTGTGCCGAGAGGGGTCTCATTATACTCAACGCATAAAGTAAATAAGTGTGTATTTCTAATTTTTGTTCAGCCACTTTAATGTTTTGTTCCTTTACTTACCAATTGGAGTTGATGGTTGTCTTGTTGGTTGTTTACTTGGGAGAACTGATTCATCTGGTGAATCTGTAAAGCAGAAACAATTGGCGACTTTACAACATGTTTCCTCCCAGAAGTAAAGCTTGCAGCTGCTTGTATCGTCAGCGACACCGACCGTAATCGATCACCACCACCGGGCCCTACATCCTGCTCGCCTCAGGTCACGGCGCAATATATAAAACTAACGAGTCATCTAGGAAGTCTAAACGCTACCGACACAAGAACACGAGCACCAGTTTGTCTATGTAAAACATTTCCTCAGACAGATCCTCTATTTTAGGTTTGCGTATTCACATCATTCCTGTTTGGCACGGCTTTAAAGGCCAGCGTCCGAGACAAAGAACCTGCTCCGAGTGTCAGACTGGGGCTGAAAAGTCAAGACAGGAGTGGAGGTTGTGGCGCGTTGGGGTGGATTTCCTCTGCTCGGAGCTCCGCGGCCGTGTGAAGCTGCATCCTGTCCCAGACATACAATTGTTGTCCCCTGACCCGCGACAGGCTTCCTGTCTTCACTGCTGTCAGCCGCGAGTCCATTCAACATATTTCACAGCGGAGCGGTCGCCCAAGGGCCGACAAACGCTGGTTTCAGCTCCGACCGCATGCAGCTCCGTCTGGAGTCTTATCGGGGAAGACAAAGCAGCTCTTCTTGCCAAAGTGGTTTTTATTAGCTTTGTGGCGAATCCAAGTCAAACATTTTATAGCACGCTTTAGCTCCTTTTAGAGAAGATAAAGTCAAGTGTGCAGTGTTTTGAGGGAAATCCCGACAGAAGTCTTCTTTTAAACACGTCAAGCTGCAAGTGAATGGAGCAAATCTCAAGCTAAGCGTCTAAGTCGTGTCTTAAAGGCCTGATCTGGTGGAAATCCAGATCTTGTTGAAATGTCCTTATAGTGTTCTTTATATGCTGGAAGACATACCATGAAGGAAATCAGCAGTCGTATGTCATGGCTGAGCATTTCATGATTAAAACTGCAGTCCATCGATGACCAAAACACAGATCCAGACGTCCAGTGGTTCATGTGTCACAAACCCGATGAACCAATCCCGTCAGCTTGCAGCAGGGTGGGGCTTTCGATTCCGAATTTGGGATTCTGCTCGAATGACTGAACCAGTTTTACAACTTGTCATTTTGAAGTAGTTTTAAAGTGCTCGAGCAAAGTCAGGGGTGAGCTGGAGTGCTTGAGCTGCAGCGAAGGGGGCATTTAGAGCTAAATCTCAAAAGTTTTAAGGCTTGTAGGGATTATTTTTGAGAAATAAAATGTCTAAATGTGTAACTCTGATGCACAGAGGTGAGTTTTTAGGGCTTTAATCGGAAACTGGAGCACAATTTGAAGTTTTAAGACAAGTTTGGAGTCCAGGTCAAAGCTTCAGCAGCAAGTCGAAAGTTAAAGCTCAAGTCCTGCAAGGGAAGCATCAGAGTGTTCTGGATCTGACCAGTTCTAAGCTTGTCTTTACGTGCCGAGGAAACAGAACCTCGCACAGTTTAACGAGTTAGTCCGGGCGAGGGTGTTTCCTCCAGATGTTTACCGCTAAACCCTGGAAGCAGATTTCGCCGCCAGCTGGGACGTCTCGGTCTCTGGACAATAAAGCGTGGTCTCTGTGAGAGAGGGGGCAGCTCGGTTCCCACTGCCTATCAGCCGCTGGATCACCTATCTGCCCCGAGCACCACAATCAGAAGCTCTTCTGGCTCCGCAGCAAAGGAAAAACAAACAAATCAAGAGCCGGGGCGACTTTCCTTCAACCCACAGAATCTCATTTGTCACTCTGGCACTTCAGATTCATCATCCTGGAGGTGATTTGAGTTTGAAATCTGATCTTCAAGAGAAAAAACAACCCACTGTGGGTGAACGCGGTGGAGTATAACCCTCATGTTCACATGCACACACAGCTTATCTCTGGCTGGATGAACGGAAATAGTGCTCTGAGTGGACGTCTCCGAGGTAACGTTCAAAGTGTGAGCGTCTTTTGAGCAACACTGTGATCTTTATCTGTGCACATACCAAAACAAAGCTAAATTACACAGCGGGAAAAACATGCAGCACAATCAATCAAACTGAAGCAGACGTTTTCTAACAGCAATCAACCTGATATTGTCACTCTGTAACATGTTAAAGTCAGTTTTCTTTTTTTGGAGGCCATTTTTATAAATCCTCCCTGCACAGAAACAAAGTGGATCCTAACTTTGTTTCTGTAAAACGAGCTGAAGAATAGTGTGAATTATGATCCTACCTTGGGCGAAGACGTGGACGGATGCTAGCAGGAGCAGCACAGGAACCCTGATGGACTTCATGGTGACTCGAACGCCTCGAACGTCTCCCACAGACTGGAGCTGAGTGGCCGGTGTGGAAGGTGTCCGAGCCTGGGCGCTGGGCTGCCGATGCTTATTTTGGCACTTCCTTTAGATAAAGAAGGGGAGGAAATACACTGGCTTCCCTTCCTGACGTAAAAGAGGGGTGGACGTGGAGACCAACACAAGGCAGCCAGTCGGTGCAAACCTGCGTCCATTTAATTTTGTGTTTAAATGCGAAAGGCAACTCCCTTCGCTTATTTTTTCCTGCCCTGACACCACTTGACCGGTTTGGGAGGAGACTGAGGAGGAGATGGGTGCAGGAGCGAGTTCACTTTGAGATCACAGAATTAGATAGATAATGGTTTTCTAGAAAATGAAACCGAGTGTAGGGAATTATAGAAGATAAACGAAATTCAAAGTACTGTGGAAGAAGCTAGAGTTAAAAAAAAAAAAAAAAAGTATTTGGATCCTATATTTTTCAAAAAGCACCAATAAAGGAGCGTAAAAATACTTCAATATCAGTAAAGTCCTGCATAAAAGTATTAGTTTGGCCCCTCAGACTGATATATTGCTATGTGATATTATTTGATTATTAATGAGGGCTGCAAGGTGGATCAGTGGTTAGCACTGTTGCCTCGCACCAAGAAGGTCGCCGGTTCGCGTCCCGGTGAGGACACCTAGGATCTTTCAGCGTGGAGTCTCCATGTTCTCCCCGTGCAGCGTGGGTTCTCTCCGGGTTCTCCAGCTTCCTCCCACAAACATGCTGAGGTTAATTGGTGATTCTAAATTGTCCGTAGGTGTGAATGTGAGTGTGCTTGGTTGTCTGTCTCTAAGTGTAGCCCTGTGATAGACTGGTGACCTGTCCAGGGTGTCCCCTGCCTTCACCCTGAGTCAGCTGGGATAGACTCCAGCTCCCCATGACCCTAGTGAGGATTAAGTGGTGTATAGATGATGGATGGATGGATGATCATCAACAGTGAAGCATCAGCGTGTCAGCAGCAGGTTACTGATGTTGCTGCTGCAGGTGGAGCAGGTTTCAAGTACTTTCGATACAGTTTTATATACGGGGACGGATGATAAATCTAAACTCTCATGAGATGATTAATGAGAGAAAAAGAAGAAAACAACTGAATTCTGATCCAGAAATCTGTTTTAAGTTTAGGAACTTTAATTTGTGATGAGAAATTGGATCATTTTATTAAACCAAAAAGGGAAAAATCTCTATTTTAAGCCTTTAACACGTCATAGATGTCTGCATTGTGACTCTATAACAAACTGAATAGTGAAATTACAAACCAAACTGTAACTTTACAGATAAACTTCTACCAAAACGTACACTGCCAGCTGTGGTCGCCAGTATTTGCTGTATTTTTTCAAAGTTATAAAATACAGTTTTATATACAGGGATGGATGATAAACCTGAACTGTTGTGAGATGATTAATGGGAGAAAGAAGAAGAAAACAACTAAATTCTGATCCAGACTTTTTTTTCTTGGTGAGAAATTGGATCATTTTATTGAAAATAAAAGGAGAAAATCAGTATTTGAGGCTGTCAGTAACCCTGACTGAACACTACACCAAACTGAACTGTAATTTGACAGATGAATTTCTACCAAAACATATACTGACAGCTGCGGTCGCCGGTATTTTACTGTATTTGTTCAATGTTATAATTGTAATTTACGCAAAGAGTTAATTACTGTACAACTGATTATAGTCGTCTACAGTAAAATATGAGGTTTAATGTTTTATACTGGAAGTAACTTTCCAATAATATACTGTATTTATATAGCGTTGCCACTGTAGTAAACATTAACCGTAGTTACCTGTAAATTACAACATTTTCTTCCTTGAAAATGTCTAAACACTATTTTGAATTGCAGACATATGTCATAAATAGAAATGTGTCTGAACATTCACTCAAAAGTGAGATTTAGAAACTTGATTTATCATTTAAAAATTAATATACCACTAAAATATTCTTGTTTTAGGCTCTGATGTTGTATTTTGGAGAAAAAAAATTGTATTTTTACAGTAATTTGTTCAAATATTGGGCAGAGTGTCGCATTTTAAGAGCTTGTTTTATTATCTACTGTGTCAAGGAACTAAAGCTGTCAGATAACTGTAGAGGAGTGTAAAGGAGAATATTTTAAAGCAGCACAACATGGAAACGCTCAAGTAAAATAGCTCAGAACTGCACTCGAGTAAATGTACTTATTCCAGATGTGCAGATGTGCGGCGCAGACTCAGAAAGATACGATCACAAAATGGCGGTTTGTTTTTGCTAAATAATGACTGGAAGAGATGACAAAGACTTGTCAGCCCTGGGGAGCTGCTCAAATACCAGCCATGACGTCTCACTATTCTTCACTGTTTACGTAACAATGAATTCACTAAACGTGGAGATAAACTCGCTGCTCACCAGAACGCTCAGTCCCATTTCTGTGCACTGATATGTTTGGAGGGATAAACAGGAGAGTTTCACGTGATACACTCGATTATTTGGACTTTTAAGGTGCGTCTCTGAGGCTGTAAACACGCCAACAAGAGGTTTATCACTCCTGAACATGCAGCGTTGGGCAGCGTGTACTCGGCCTCCTTATTATCCCCCTGAAGCTATGAAACCTCGCTGCTGTTTTTTTGGCCCTCCCAAAAAAACAGGATGCCAGAGTTTACTTCCTTTCATTTGAGCATTGTGTTTGGTTTCAGTTGAGGAGACCAAAGAACTTTCAAGGGATAAGAAAATGTTGATTTCTTAGCAGTAAGATGTATTTATGCTAGATTATTTTATTTATGTTCACCTTGTATACGGAGAAATAAATCAAAATGAAATCGGTGAGTCACACGTCGTACTTGGTGAGAATTTCCTCAAGAGTTTGGTTGATTTTTAATTTTAAAAATCTAATACAAGAGCTTTAACGCATGGGATACGGAGGAATTCAGCAGATTTCCGGCGCTCCTGCACGCAGGTATGTTTGTGCGATCTTGGCTTTGCCCTCCAAGTCTAATCAGAGGAGTCGCACAGGTTGATGAAGAGGAAACACCTTTGAGGAGGAATTGCCAAGGAGTCATTTCCCATCGACACATTCGGCAGCCAAATTCTTCAGTTAGGAGGAAAAACACGGAGCGGAACAAAACACCGAGCACAAATGAAACTTGTACGAGTGTGAGGAGGCAAAGGGAGGAGACTCTTTGTGTCTCTAACTTCTGTTTTCACACACACAGGAGACGCAGGTCGATTTCAAGTTGAAATTCATGCACATTTTTATTGAACAGTTATATAAAATACTTTTCATAGTTGCAAGTGCATGCCTCATCTGCCAACAGTTTTGAAGTTAAATTACAAAAGCAAGGCTTCATGTCGTGTAGTGAATTACTTGGGCACTTAAGCAGTTCTTAAAAAAGATCTAAGTATTTTTTTTTTTTCCGTTTCATCTTAAAGTATTGAGCAGTATCAAACCTGTAACTGATATACAAAGCAGAGTTCCAAATAATAGTCATAATAATAATAATAATAATAATAATAATAATCAAATTACACTTTCTGTGGCACATTTACAAAACAAAACAAAACCGATTCACCTGTTATATGACACAAACAGCTAATCATGCATTTTTGAGTTCCACATGTAACCACACACCTCACAAGAATTGTCAAACATGCTTAATTGGACTGTGTGCACTTACAAGCGCGGGTTAAAAATATGATTTCTCATCCATCTTAGATAATTAAATGCTTCAATTACAAAAGAAGTTGAAGGCATAGAGCATCATGGTGTTAATTGAAAGTATGCAGGTATACGTTTCCAGTATATGTTCACTAAAGCGCAATATATTTCAAAACAGGCCTCCACAGCCAAGGTATTCAGATCTTCTATTTCCTCTGTTTGATTTTTATAAAACATGCATAGGCAGACACTGTAAGTTTATTGTATTTCTTTTTTTCTTATTTTTTTTTTTACACAATATAGGTTCTCTATTTTTACTTTGTTCGCAATACTTAAAAAGAGAAAAATTAACACTCAATTCCAGCAAGCCACAATAAATCTACCCCGCCCCTCCCCCGTCCAAAAGAGACAAAAAATAAACATATTTGCAAATGATAGATAGGTAAGTGTAAATTCCAGTTATGAAACTCAAGAAAATAGGTATTCATTACCGAGTTATTTAGCCATTATACAGAAAAATCAGGTCAAAGCACACACCAAAAGAACCTGAGGTAAGCATAATATGTACAAAACCATAAAACGTTCCATTATTTGGCATTTCGACAACATTGCAACATTCTTTTTAAGACTGCCTAATTAATTTCAGAGCTATTTTATAAGAGTAGCAAAAAAAAGTTATCAATAAATAGTCCTTATTTAGTTTGTACACCCTTATATGTTAAAAACATTATCTCATGTTCTGTCCTTTTTAGTGCTGTATTTTTGTAAACGTACAATAGTTAGTAAGAAGTTACACGACTTTCCGTTTCGGTGTAAATGAGCAAGGGTCTTTCGAGAAAAGAAATAAAAAAAAAAAAAAAGAAAGAAAGAAAGAAGAAAATCAATCACCTTTAAGATCTCTCCGTGCCTCTGTTTCTGTCTGACATACTGTGGTGTGGAGTCCAATCAGGCGCCCTAAAGGCCCGACCGTTCAGAAATGTGACCTGGCAATAACTTAGCAGATTTGACTATGAACTAATATTTTGAAGGCATATCCAAAGACTAGCAAGTGAGATGTCCCCCCAGTGTGAGCCATAGATGCCTCCCCCCCACTCCACACTCCCTCCTCCACACTCCTCCACCCTCCTCCACCCTCTGCTGCCCCTTTTCTGCGGTGGCGGGCCGTGATGAGGCCGGGGGGCGAGGCAGCCCCGTCGGCCAAAGGTGGCGCCTGCTGCTGGCCTTCACTGGATGTTGCTGCCGCTGCTGGTGCTGCCCTTGGCGTCGGTGCCGTTGGTCTCCGAGGACAGGGCCTTGTTGAGCGAGTTGAGGCTGGCGTCGGAGGGCAGGGCGTCTCGTCGCGGCGGCATCCTCTCGTTGATGCGGTCCAGGCCCTTGGCCTCCTCGAAGCTAGTGATCTTGTGCTGGGGCGAGAAGCCTTTGATGGCTGTTGAGATGCGACAAAAACGAAAAAAAAAAGGAAAAGAAAAAAAGGGAGGAAAACGAGGGAGAAATCAGGAGTGAGTTTAGACGGAGGACAGTTTCAACGATTACAAGAATGGAGTCACACTTGCTCACATTCACCCGCACATCACCAGATTTGGTTTATCTGTGGTTTGATCTTGGTGCATGGAGTTGTGAGAAAAAAAAAACAAAACAAAACTTGAGGAAATAACAACGTAGGCGCTGCATCTGAGGAGCTGGTGGCTAATTCAGCTACTGCTCACCCATGAAAGCTGCACAGCTGAAGGCAAAGTTTATGCTAATGAGCTCTAAAGACGTTGCTTTACACAAATAGTTCAACAGTTTGGAAAATACCTGCATTCACTTTCTTGGGTGGAGTCAGATGTCAAGAACAATATTTCTGTCATAGGTTGCGTTAAGCTGGTTAGCTTAGCATACTGGAAACAGAAGCTAATGGCAACATCTATCTATCTATCTATCTATCTATCAGCAACCGCAGGGCTAAAAAAAATGATTGCAAAAATCTGCAGTTCCTCCAATGGCCACTTGAGGCTGGCTCTAAAAGTGAGTCAATCCCCACAGACCTTAATGTTTAAATGTCCAACTTTACAGCAAAAATAAACATGTTTACAGCCTGGAACAAAGAGGAATGTTGGTCTCTATATTCATGACTACTGTATGTGGAGGTGAAGTTTTAAACGACTCACCTGTTGATTTGTATTAAGGCTTACATTTATGCGTAATTAAGCTCCACCTCTTTGGTTGTTTTTGGATTAGCCAGGACTTACTGCTAATCCATCTCCACAGCACTGTGCTCATGCCGTAAAATGCCCTTCGCTGTAATTCTGTTACAGATAGAAAAGCGCCATGCTTGTTCATCACAATTGTTTTGGTTGATGCTAAGCCCAGGATGTAGCTACTGTGCCCCTGCAAAATAGTGATGATCGTTGCATGAACGGAGGCGAGAACCGTCATTAAAATGGCAAATTTAGTGAAAGAATTAAGCAGGGCTTCCTCACTGCGCGATACAAATCTTTAGTGTATGTTGCCTGCTCGTTGGTTGCTGTAGTTTCCTGCATAGAGGGTTTGAAAGTGGAGCAAATGCCAGAAGTGGAGCAGAAAGTCTGATGAACTGTGTGGCGGAAATAACAGACTCATACCAGAAGTGTACATCCAGGAAGTCAGACTAGACAATGCCAATAAAGCAGAAACTGGAGCCAACAGCTGTTAAGTAGTTCCTTAGGAAAGCTGATATTTCATCCGTCTTTATAAACAGTCTACGCTGGAGGATAAGATGTGGCTGGTGTATATGAGAGCAGTAACTCCACCCAGGAAACTGAATGAGCACATTTTCAAGATGTTGAACTATTCTTTCAACTGAACACATAAAGTCTCAGTATGATGCCATAAGAATCTGAACTATTCCTACTAACTAGACTAACTCTTCAACCACTGATTGAACTGTTTACATGTGTTGTGTTTTTAGTGGACAGCAGCATATATTGTACAGCACTGATCATTTTCAATACTTATTGGCTTAATAACAGATGAACAATTAATATATAAATTCATTTTTATGAAATGACAACACATTAACACCATTTATCAGAGGTTCAAAATAATGTAGCATGACAGACAAAGGATTCAATAATCCTTCTAAATCTATAAAGGGCACTCCTGGCATCAGGGTCAACAGGTTTTCACTGTACCATCAATCTATACGTTACTCTACAATATCTACAGCATGGGACCATCTAATGGCCACCTTGTAAGGCTATATAGTAAATATTCACTATTGTATACAGTCTTAAAAAGCTTAAAATATGACTGATATTAAAAAAATATGTCAACACTGGCACAGTCCAGAACACCTGAGGACCCCAAACATCCAGATCGCCCCATCACATCACAGCTTAGAACGACAAAAGGAAGAAGGAGAATGATCAGAGACAAAAAAAAGAAGGAGGGGAGAAAGAAAAAACCACTAGAGTGGAGCCCACTGAGACATTCACTTCCACAAAATAGAACCACGTTGAGAGTGAGCTCACGTACAAAGACACTACAGAGGTAGTTGGGGTGCTAACGACTTGTTAAGTCTGCTTGGAGCATGCAGCAATTAATAGTTATTGGAAGTTATGAGGGGTGGAGGTCACAACGCGAGTTGGTTTACATAAAAACAGGATCAAATTCAATTGAGCTGAATGTTGGAATCTGAAGAAAAGTTATTGAGTGACGTATTGAAGCACCACTGAAATGAATAAATCAGGCTAATCTGGTACAAAAGTAGATGTTTTGATCTTTTTTTTTTGCTCCCAATCCAGTCGAGGTCATTTCGATACCATTTTCCTAGATAGTAAATATTTCTACAACAGTAAAGTTATTCAAAAAAGTCTGTATGTGCTTGACAACTGAGTAGCTCTGCAATTCTTAAAGAAAAAAATGCATTATCTACTACATCCAAGCTGTTCCAAAGCTTGTTATGACACTCTGGTAGGAGACTGTCTGAAATTTAATGTGGAGAAGGTAGGTACCCGACTCAACCACCTTCAAAAGACGATTAAACCTGTATTCTCTACATGCACGTCAGAATCACATTATAAGTTAGCTGCAGTACCTGGTTGTGCCACAAGGTGGAGCCTCTGACTGCTCATCATGTTGGCAAGCATTTTAGCAACGGGCACCATGATTAAGACTTCTTAATGACTCTTAAACAGGCTGTATGTTGACTAAAACAGCAGAAACAACACAGGACAAATGCTCACTGTGCTCATTATGTCATACAAAAATAGCTTTTTGATTAATAACGCTGTCATTTGTTCAGAACGTTCGTACCTAACATCCTACCGCGAATTGCGCTCTCCCTTTATGACAGCTGGATCTGAACATCCCTATAAAAAGCATTTCACTTCCAGACTGATTCAGTTCAGTGGTACTTTTTAAGCACACAATCGTTCCGACATTCAGCTTGATCGAGTTTCATTTCAGCTCATTTTCAATTAGTTAAAATTGTGTTACTTCCACCTTTCATAGAGACTGAGGGTCTTGATGGTGATAATTACTGTGATTGCAAAGAAGATGACCCTTTGCTAGAATGAGAGAGGGGGGCGGGGCATCGTTTTAGTGAACGAATTGGGGGAGCGTGGAGAGAAGGGCATGATGGGTAGCGTAGTTGTGTTGCTGCATAGCACAGGTCAGACACAGGTTATTAGCAGCTCACAGGAAAGAACACGACACAGCAGGGCCACAGAGGATCCACATGGAGAGAGAAGCAGAGAAGTGTCTCGACACTACAATGGACTGTCCTCTATGGGGCTAAAGAGGAAGTACTACACAGTTTCAACGTAAATAGCAGCTGGCAAACTACTATTTAGCTCGCAGTTGAGGTTGTTCTTGCGCCAAAGGCGGTGTAAGTACAACTGATTTTGGAGAATTTGGATTTCAAAGCCTCCTGTGGAGCATTAGTCTCTATTCAATTCAGATTCAACTCTACAGAAAACTGTGTTAATGTAGAAATACAACAGCAACAACAATGCACAACTGCTTCTGTTGTTTCAAAGGGGAAAAACCTTTATGAGCTTTCATAGCAAGACTTCATTGTATTGTGTGAGGGCACAGCGGGTGGAGGGGGTGGGGGGCACGCTACGCTCTGACGGGAACAAATGGAAATTATGGTGCTGAGTGATTTAAATGAAGCTAGTTAAGGGACTGCTTTCCTCTGGCAAACTTCATATCGCCTTAGATAAGAGAACAATTTAATACTCTCCCTGTGACTTTATTAAGATATTCTATCAGGACATTAGGGGCACTTCTAGGCAGAACTGTTTGGACGTTGCGTCTAGATGGACTTAAAGGCCCTGAAAACGTATTTTCTCAATCAGCTTCTCACTCTGAGTGATCGTACATGAGGTTTAAAGAAGGCTTTGGTCACTGATTTCTGCGTTCCTTTGATCCTCAGCGCTGCTCTTGTTGGTTTGAAGTGGGCTCAATTAGGAGGCGGCCACGTCACAGGCACGCTTTAATAAGAACGCTGATGATGCCTGGTGGGTTGTATTGATCAGCGTGGAGGACAAAAAAAACCTTCACATGTAAATCCAGGTTTTCAGGGGCTTTAAGGACACAGAATGTTGGTCCAGGCGGTGGCTCTGGTATCTGGCGGAGGCTCGGTGCAGCTGCCAGATGACCTGATGATACCCATGTATTCACACCTCCCACACTATGTGAGTGTGAATGTACGATCCCTCAAGTGCAATCTCCATTTTAACGCTAGACTGTGTCTCGTTAATCTGCTTCGTATGAAAGATGCAATTTACAGCAACTTCTAGAA
The DNA here is from genome assembly GCF_000690725.1 of Stegastes partitus. Classification (NCBI taxonomy): domain Eukaryota; kingdom Metazoa; phylum Chordata; class Actinopteri; family Pomacentridae; genus Stegastes; species Stegastes partitus. Next base: position 82,826 of record NW_007579001.1, read on the forward strand.
TGTACCCAGTGAGTTCGTAGTGCTGCTGAAGGCTGATCCACTTCCTGGGTTTGCTTTGCGCTCACTCAAAAATCACAGTACGGCGCCTGTGATTATGAAATCTGTGCTATGAAACACATTCCCCTTTAAAACGTGTGACCACAGGATTTCCTAACTTACTTACTTCGTTGTCTCTGTTAATACTATGCCACATTTTGTTAGCCCAAACACCCAACACACTCTATTCAAGCACCAGCGAGATGGATGAAAACCCAGCGGAGCCCCCTGTCTATTGCCATGACAAGCAACAGAAGAGGGCAGCCAGACCCATTTACCTTCATCAGCCTCAATAGCTTCAATAGTAGCTGAAGAGAAGAAGAGGGGGGTTGCAAAATGAATGAGAGAAGTGAGCAGAGGAGTTCATTTGGTCCCAGGAACAAGTCAATGAGCAGCAAAGACAGCCAATGCCGACAACAAAAAAGGTTAACGTCATCTCCACATTTGTTATGACAGAGGACACGTGGATGTTAGCAAAGAGGGGATAAGGAGCAGGAAGAGGACAGGGATGAGCCTTTTTTCTTTTTTTTTTTTCTTTTTTTTTTTTTGCATGATGTTCCAGATCTGTAAAGGGAAGGTGACACATGTTTGTGGCAGCAAACCTCGCGGAGAGGATTGCACCTTTGAGGTACTTTGAAAAACTCTGACAAGGGAGCAGATGTAGTGATAGACATTAATATAACACACACACACAGAAAAATAAAAGAAGCTGGAAATGTGTTCAAGTAAGAGCACGGATGGAAAAGGAACGGGGATAGGTGGATGTAAAATCAAAGTACCACAGACACATGGAGCACTGTTACTGCTGCGTTGTGTGCGACATGGAGTAGCATCTGGAAAAAGGCAACGCTGAGCATCTTTTGATATGAAGATATCAAAAGTGCCGGCTTACTTTGGCGAGAAAAGGAGGAAACCTTTGGCATTTAAATCCACTTACCAATCAACTTACAGTCATCACTGAGGTTAAAAATTAACATACAAATACTTGAAAAATCAGCTTTTACACAAAAACAGGGATGCCATGAAGATGAGGAGAAATCACGGTAAAACAAAAAAAAAAAAACAAAAATAAAAACAAAAGCACAAGAGCAACAGACTGTAAACGGTATGGCTGATGGGATCAACATGACAGTAGAAGCACACTGGTGTCTGCTGCCTAAATGAGAGGGAGCAATGTGATTCTACCGATGTTGCAACAGGAATCGCTGGACATCACTCTACCTTCACCGGGGTTCTCGTTAGTGTCAGCTGCTTGCAAATAGCTTCGAAACAAACACTCCTCGACTTAGCTCACGAGAGGAAACGCTCGTCTAGAGGTAGCAAAAGGTGTCTAGTGGTTTAAAAAAAACGTACGTATTCACGGTTAATGTGCTCACGCTGAAATAGAAAGTGAAAGTACGTTCATCTTTTCAGCTTAAAGAGCAACTTGTAGGTTGATTTTTTTTTACTAAATTTGGATCATGCATAAACTCAGCAAAAAGTAAAGCTGCTTTTTTCCAGTTTGCATCATATTATGTCACCTAAAGGCGTGTGTCAGTGCTACACGTGTTGTATCCTGATATGTGGCAGCAAACTTTACAAGATGTAACACACCGTGAGCTAACAAACAACAAAACACTTGCCCTGCTTTTTCACATTTTCTCCTCATTCTCGTCTATTTCTGGCCTCTGTGACACCCAGCACTCTCATAGTTATAAAGTTTGTCCTCTGAATCAACATTTTCAGCCTTTTCGGCATCACAACTAACGCTAAGATCGATATTTATTATTGCTTGATCGGACCTAGCTTGGCTGTTCTCCCACTTGTGACATCATGAGCAAATTATGTTTCCAAGGTAGGTGTAGAAACTACTGCAGTGCACATATAAACAGATTTTTTCAAGAGTTGCTGTCAACCTTCAAGTTGCTCTTTAAATCGGTGCGACGGACGAGAGCATCCCATCCTTCCTGACCGAGATGTTGCCAACACTGGCTAAATGCTATTTCTATCTGATTTAGTCACTTCCTCCCGCACAGGATGACGAAAACATGTCATTTTAGACGACAATGACACATTTGTGTGAATTTTAACTTTAAAGCCAGACGTGTAAGTGAAGCTATGTGACATTTAGGATAAGAAATAACACTTATATCGTGTTAGAAATAAAAACAGCATTAAAAAACACTCAGATCTATAAACTCGAAGGCTACAGCCTGGCTTGGACCGCGATGATCGGGAGCTTCTGGTGGAAAATACTGTTTAAATATTGCCAACTTTGTGACTAAAAATAGACTAAATACTGCACAACACAGTATAAAATACTACGTTTTAACTACTACCATTATCCCGTAACGGTTATTTGTGCTTCATATGCTCGTTTTAAAGTAAAGAGGCATCTATTTACATAAAGATAAGAGCATAACGTAGCGTGCCGTGTGCTAGCTGATGTCGCCGTGAGAACCTGTGAGAGGAGAGGGAAGTGGTCTGGATTTCTGCTTTATTCTGTGAATGACAAGGCAGACAGCAGCTATCCCCCTTTCACTCACTGTCGTTTGCGTCAATTCCAATTCGTCCTCTGAATCACACAGACCCGCATCTATCCCGACAAGAGTCACTTAAATCTGGACAACGAAGTGACCGTTTTCATGTCTGCGAGGAGTCCGACTAAATTTGAAGTGTTTGCGAAGCGTCTACTCTCCTCTGCTGCAGCAGCTTGTCAAACTCACCGAAAGGGGAATGTTTGGAATTCAACATGAGAGGGTGAACTGAACTCTAAACTTGTCTCACAAAAAAAAAAAAACACAACAGAATACTTGCACAACCGATTATACCTGCAGTTTCTAGGGAGAAAGGAGAAAGAAAAAGATACAGGTAATATTTGAGATAAAAACCAGTGGATTACAGAAGAGAGACAGGGACGGGAAGACACACATCAAGAGGGGACACATTCAAGAAGACAAAGGGAGAAAGAAAATCTGCTGAGTGTATTCGACATTAATTGGGAAGACGGGGCTGTCTAACTTCATGTTTCTACAAACTACTGCTCAGAAGTATAAAAAAATCCAAATAAAACCACTAAGAGCAGCTGGTATTACTCAGTAGCCTTAAAGTCTGGTGATTTTTTGGGGCCGTTTTTGTGCCTTTACTTGATAGCAGTAGCGGAATAACATGCGGCAAGTGGTCCAGCCGGTTGGGAACCCTACCAGGTACAACCGCTCAGCTATCGGGTAACTAAGCATAAAGTACAAAAACGATACTGATTCACGCTGCCAGAAGCATTCAGCTACACTTACACTATTACTCTGAGGCAGCAATTTGAAATTCCAGGACTATCGCTGAGGGCCAGAGAAGAAGAAGAAGCCGGTACAGACAGTATTCTCTAAGCACTGAGCTGGCACTTTGCTCGGGGTTCTGCTGCGTAAGGGGGATTCGTGTTCGCGCGAGAGTCCGTTCTCGGGGCCGCTGACGGGGGTCTCGGGGTTCTTTGTGACGGTCTTACCATTCTGCAGCTTCTCTTTGCCACCGGACAGCACGCCGCTTGGTAGCATTCCTGTCGGAGTCAGTCCCTTCAGCGTCAGCACGCTCTCGCTCTCCTCTCTGAAATGCCAACACAGGGACACTCACTGGGAAGGAACTGGCTTAGTGAGCGGGTAAATTAAAAAATAAGGCCACAGAGTTCAATTCAGCCAACACAGTAGCAAGCGGCTGGGAAAATCAGAATAATGCTCATAATTTTACTTCAAATAATTAAATTTTAAGGACAATTTCTGCTTGATCTTCTCTGATTTGCCTGCAAATTTTATTGCATAAAATATGGATATTTGCAAACATATGTGTGAAATCGTAGCTTAATATATTAAATGTTTTCGTCGACCCACTTTCAGTCCTTTTCTGTGTATTTAAATTTGAGGCCAAGTTTGATCGACAACATCTCAGGGACTATTTAACATAAAAGTGTTTTCAGTTATTTATCATCACACCATCAGAATCTGCAATATTGGACAAGCAGCCTCAAGTTTTAATGTGTGAAAGACGTGCTGAATGTGGGTCGACTGGCAATTAAACAAAATAAACTCAGAAAATACTTGATAAACCAATCTAGAATTTCCCAGATGGCATTTTAAATATCCATATCCAGTATCTCTCCAAACGTATGCTTAATTGTATGATTGTTTGCTGCCTACAGACAGTGAAAAACATGCTAGCTAGTTGTTAGCATTACTTAGTAGTTGACTAAAATGACATATATCAATGTCATTTTGACTTGTTGTAATTCCACTTTTCGTCAAAATATCCATAATGTAATTCTGACTCAAAGTGTCGGTGATATCTGCAACCTGAATTGTCTGAATAGTTGTGAAGGATGCTGCTCATTGGATAATGGCCCAGCAAAGCTCATCTTTAATGTCATTTCTCCCAGCTAAAACTCCAGATGTCTGAATTACAGATACTTACATACAAATCCAGTCTGGTTATTAAAACAGCTTGCCATATATGCCTGAGCATGGTGGCGGCATCATCATTAGTCAAGCTCCACTGTGCTTGCCCTTAAGAAATACTCTGGAAAACGTAGCTTGTGTACTGCGCTACTTGATCAATAAAACAGTTTTGCTACTGAAAAGCTATATGATACAGAAACCAGAGAAATGGAGTTTATCCAATAATGCATTTCAAGTGTTGCTATAGTTCTTTTTTCATCTTTGCTAACTCTGTTTTGATGCTGAGTGTGCAGTTAGTTTGTCAAAGACATACCACAGGCAACAGCCAAAATACTGAAAATGTAGATTGTAAAACCAAAATAATGTCCCTGAATAGCTTGCTAGATCTGATTATCTGTTGGCGAGATGTTCCATCTTACACAGAATCATGGACCCACTGTTAATATTGATTAGTGCAGCTTTAAACATGCAGCTGTAATTCTGTATTACTGAAGGCAACACGTCAACCGAAGAAAATACATGATCCAGATTTTTCCCGTTTGCGTACCTGAGCACAGAGAATACCCTGGCCATCTTTCCAATAGCGCGGATCTTGTTGCGGATGACCTCCTTACGGGCAGAAGCTGTGGCACCTGGAGGAGTCACAAGCCAAGAGAAGTCATACAGACTGATCCACGCTAAACCACGTCCTGTGGAAGTGCAATCTGCAGCACTGTGCTGTCTGTGTGCTTCAATCTCTACATGTCTCCTTACATTATCGAATTCAGCAAATGTCCTCAGACAGAGCATGTTTGTCGGACTATTAGTTTTATCCAGAAGTGCATGAGGCAAACGCAGCACAAACACAATGTTGTTATTGAAGTCCGAATTTCAGATTATAGGAAATAGTTCCATAAACACATCACACCATCTGAGTAACTCTCAGCATCCAGGTGCATTCATGCGTCCTCTCTGTCCCTTTAGCTCTTACACACTATGTTCCCCGGAAAGATATTTTAAAACTTGTTAGTGAACATGGTCCGTAAACGGCCTGGTCCTTGTCCAAACATGTCTTTTCAGCACGTTCGATGAGCGCACTCGGCATGAATTTTCCTGTGCTGTGTTTTAGCTGCGGAGACTCTAACAGGATTTTTCCTGGAGTGGAAAACAAAACTTTGTTTAAAGAGACCCTTTTGCAGAATAACAGTTTTAAGGCCCCTGGGACCCAGCTTGGAAAATGCATGAGCATGAGGGATGGAAATGAAGTGGATGTGTGGTGTGAAGCTGGGTAAAGGAAAGAGCTCTGATGTCTTGGTTAAAACTCCTCAGATTGAATAAAACATTTATTTAAAAGATGCTTTCCCACCCTCACCCTCACTGCTCTATCGTTGCTTATTTATTCTGTACAAAGTCTACATTAGCTTTTTGCCCTTTTGTCTAAACTACTGACACATCCTTCAGTTTAATTAAGAACAACAGTGAGACAGTGTTAGAAGGTGCTTTAAACAGTCGAGTTAGTTGACAGACTTCTGAAATGCAGAGAGCAAGCACCGGAAAAAAGAAAATCTATGGCTGCACACACCACTACGGCTAATGTTTGTACCTTTTTTGGGGGGATATATTAGCTGTCCTTCTCATGAAACACCCCCAGAAGAGAAGACAAAAGAAAGGACAGAGAGATCAGTGGATGGCTGTAGAATGAAAGAGGAGGTGGAGGACAGGGGGGGGAGGCACACGGCGAAATAATAGGCGAGAAAGCACAACGAGTGTGAAAGGAAAGCGATGCCTTGAGCACAAAACTCTGGAAAACATAGAAAAGAGAAATTAGATGAAGTAAACCAAGGGAGTGACAACATCACAGCATGAGAGGGAGAGAAAGTCAAGAAATGTGTGAAAATGTGATGGAAATATCAATTTAACTGGAAAACCATGAGAAGAAGAAAAAAAGAGCAGATAAATAGCAGGGCAACGAAAGGATTATGAGAGATTATAAAAAAAGGGCAGAGGAAAGGTGAGTGAGAAAGGATAGAACAATTCAAATGTCAACATAGTGGAAAACTGACAGAATATATGAGTGGAAATGGTGCAGAACTGAACAGAAATGAGCTCGAGAGGAGATAAAAGTGAAAAGTGAGGGCAAGGAAACGGCCGCTAAAACCACCGGGTGAAAGGAAAACGATGAAACGTTAAAGGACGGCGAATGATTTGAGTTGTGTCGACTTCCAAATCAATATAAACTCAACTTAGCTTTTGTAATTATGCATTTAAAATTATAATTTATACGCAATCAACTGAAAAAAGAGCTGTTATAAGACTGACAGACTTTGAATATTAAATATGAGGGATTGCAAATATAACTTCTGACAACATGTGACAAGTTACTTTTACAAATTTTAACTAAAATCTTAAGTAAAACAATCACATGCTGTAGTGTGAATTTGTTCCTTTAGGCTCTACACTCCGCTATATGTTGGATTTAGGCGCTTTGAACACAAATGTGGTTGGAATCTGGTGATATCCTGACACTCCACCCATTTGTGAGCGAGTCAAACTGTGTGCATCAGTAAACACAAAGAGAGTGAGGAGGAGGAGGAGGAGGTGGAGGAGGAAGGACTGGTGAGATCATTTCTTGTTGGGCAGTAAAGGGTGGGGCATGCAGAGGAAAACTGGTCATCTAATTGCAGATAAGCGGTAACCCAGGATGAAACACATGATTTAAACTTGTTCTATGATGATAGAAAGTGTGATAAGTGCAGGACTGAGCAGAACAAAAACCAGCAGCTGTCTTTGAGGCATTTTAGTCATTTTAAAACCTTCAATTTTGTGAATATGTTCAGCTGTAGAAGGCTCTGCTGATTCTCTGGGTTACCTAAGGGAGACATTTAAAAGCCCCCAAATACAGAGTTTATACACTGAGGAATGCTTAAAGGTCGCATATGTTTAACTGGATGTTCCCAATCCTGTTAATTGTGTGTATACGAGGTTTTAAATGAATAAACGTCTGTTCCTGGCGGAGGTCTCCCTCTACTGGAGCTCAGGCAAACTGCAGTTCTCACCGTCCAGCTCCTCGTCGGTCGTCAGCTCATCATTGGAGCAGATGCTCAATACGTTCACCAGCATCTCAGTCACTGCAAAGAAGAAGAAGAGAAACACACATTGTTAGCTTATTTTTTTACGATAACACTTCATTATCAGTCTTCAGCCTGAAGGTGTCGAACCACTGGTGGTGCTGGTGAGACGGACTAAAGTTCGCCGGATTAACTCCTCCACACACCCAGTCAGCAGTGACCATCTGTGACCTCGTAACACTGCTAGAAATGGCCTTGTGCAGAGGGGTCGCGACTAAATTGGGCTTCCTGGAGTGACTGCGTCAGCCATAGTTACGTGTGATTAACTGACACAGATGTGTCACAGCTTAACCCAGAAAGCACAAACAGCTGGTACAATATTCAAAGGCACTAAGACCTCTGCTCATGTTGGCCCGTCTGTTTATAGACATTTATGCAAACCTCACAACGAGAGCGCTTTAACTAGTTTCACAACGAGAGCTGCAGCTGATCTGCAGATGGTTCAAAATGCCGCATTGTCTCACGAAGAGCTCAAGTGCTGCCTTCTCTCAGTAGTAGTATGAATTTTTTTTAAAGTATGAGTCAATTGTGTGTCCATATTAGAGCTACAACTAATGATCATTTAAATTGTTGACTGTTTTCTCGAATATATCCTTAGTCTGATCTATAAAATGTTAGAAAATGGTGAAAAATGTCAATCAGTGTTTCTCAAAAGCCAAAGATAAGCCCAAAGTTATTCAACTTACCGTCATTGAGGAGTAAAGAAATCAGAAAATATTCAAATTTAAGAAGCTTAAATGAACTTTATTTCTTTAAAAATGACTCAGACTGATTTTCTTATCAGAATAGTTGCTGAATAATTTAAAAGTTGACAGCTCCAGTCCATATAATAACTTAAATTTACTCCGATCAGCTACTGAATGTGCCGAGACTTAAGATGAAAGAGGACTGAGCTGGTGTTTACTTTGCCTCTGGAATAGTTTACCTCTTTTTAAATATTAGATTATCCAGTTCAGCTGAAGCCTCTCAAAACACAGTGGCTGTCCCCATTTTTCACTGTCGCCTCTTAGTGCTCCTCGTTTGAAGCACTTTGTCACAGAAAATGAGCCATTTAAATCAATCTTTTTCACTAACTCTCGCATGTCTAACTTATGTAATTAAGCTGCCTGTGAACATGTTTCTGCCTCTTCAGTCATGTGTTGTATGTATTGAATGTCATTTTAACGGTGACTCAGGGAAATGAACGCTCAATGTTCTCCTCTCATGTACGACTGGATGTAGATGTGTGCTCGCTCACCCTTCTCGCCGACAAAGGGCAGGGACCAGGTGAAGACGTCCATGAAGTTGGGCAGCCAGTAGGGGTGAGGTGAGCAGTTGAACTGTCGGATGTTCATCACGTTGTTCTCGTACTTCAGCACCGCCGCTGAGGACGGAGAGAAAGAAAAAAAAAAAAAAGGAAAACACGTGGAAAGTTCAATGCTTTCTATCTGGTATTTGGACACACAGCAGGAACAGTTGCCACAGAAACATCGCTTTAAAAGCAAAATCCACATGTCCAACGATAATGAGCCTGAGCACTAAAGTACACCTCTTTGCTGCAAATCACTCTGCATGATGGCGCAACAAAAAAAACAAAAAAACTCCGGTTAATGTTTAGGTTTCAGCTCCGACCGCAGCCCAGGTCCATTAGGAGGTTCTATCGAGTTCCAACCACCACTTACAGCATCACCTCAACTCTCCGCCACGTCACTGGTCCGAGGAGAATATCTCCAAGTACTCAGTCTATCGGATTACCATCAGCCGAGGAGCTAATAGGAAGCATTAAAAATCATCATTTCAACGATTGATTCATTCATTCACTCAATCGCCTTTATCTCAAACTGACATTTGTCTCTTTCGCGCCTTATTGACCCTGACGGACGCACTTGAGTTCAGCTCTCCTTCTCGCTTGAGTCGCTCCAGGATTACTTATCGCAGCGAGGTGCAACACACATCACATGAAACTGCTCGATTTGACCTTTCCAACGATGCCAGTTGCCCGTCTGTGCGAATAAATCTCAATGAGGAAAAACAAAACGTTATTACAACCTGCTGTGCATCCTCCGCCACGCTCATTACTCTTATTTGAATTACTCATTGCGTAGACATGTTGATAGCTAGATGTGTTCATAGCTAAATGCGGTAAGATATTAACACATTTATGCAACGACACGGCAAACATTTGCTCGCTTTGCTGCCTCTGCATGTACGCTACTGTATGTCAACACTTCAGGAAATTAAGTAATGACATTTATTTCTGTTGCTCCCATTATTATTGTTCTAATATTCTCCAGTAAAACTATGAAAAAACATCTATATTTCTCGCATTTTATGGTGGGAGACATGAAAACATAATTACCTCGTAATACTAAATATTATTCCTCTTGATATAAAGGCTGTTATATAAAAAATCTGCAAGTGTTATCGTGGTAAATGATGGAAAATTTGGATAGCTCAGACTTACTTTCACTTATAATGACCTAAAGTGAAGGTAGTGAAGTTACTCTGACAACAGCCTCGGGCTCACAGGGTTGAGCTAACACCCGAGGGGCTTTAATGTTTCTTCTTAAGACGCACAACTAATTTGCATTATCAAACACTTCTAATGTGAAACTTCCTCTGTGTTTTCTTTGTTGTTTACCTTTCCCTGGTTCGTGATTCAGTATCTGCAGGTACTGGGAGGAGGTGTGATTCAGCGAAAACCCACCGGTTAGCGCCGAGCTCCGTTTGGCGACGAAACAATCACGGAAAAAAAAAAAAAGTGTAAAGTGGCCAAAACTGTCATCCGCAGGAGAAACTGAAGCCTGGACGGAGCTCAAGATCTTGTCAAACGCTGTCAGTCAACCGCTGGTGATGACAGTGAATCAAATGGTTCGGTACAAAACTACCTACACAAAGACCCAGAGGCAGATCTTTTATTTTTAATTTTTTTTTCCTTCTAAGGTGATATCGACACAGTCAGCATTTGTCAATCTCTCACTTTGACAGTGGGACTAATTTATATGCACGAAGTGAGTCGTGTAAATTAAAGGTAGAAAACTGCACAAGCATCCAAATGAAGGCAAAAAAAAAAGAAAAAAAAGAAAATCAATCCCCCCTTTTCTCTCTCCCCCGGAACATTTCCTCTGAGTATTGATTACCGCCCCCAGTGGGTGAAACACGTCTGTCATTTACAGGATTGGATACATGAATAACATCACAGAAACACATGGCTCAGCATTTGGCCTCTACGAGTCTGAGCACTTTTCATTAGTTAACAGAAAAGCAATTTCTGGTGAGGAAGGAAAAGAGCAGAGGCAGAAAACCAAAGTATTGATGCTCGATGCTCGCCGCGGAGCCCAGCACAATAATGACCATTAGCGTGATCTAATTAGTATATTCTTAATTTCCAGGCAATCGGACATTAAGCGCAGCTGCTTATTGACAAGTTCTGGTCATTATTAGAATATTCTGCTCCGAAAGCGAAAACATTGGTGCTTTCAAGGCTTTGTAGGAAGACATGGGCTTTAAAAGGAGCAGGGAAAAGTGCGTAAAGACCCATAAAACATACATTTATCTTTAAATCGAGAGCAAACAAACATGATTTACTGTCCAGACATGAGAGCGATCCATCTATCTAAACACCAACATTGGCTCAGTTGTTTAATTTTTTCAATATTTTTACTCGTGAGTGTGCTTGGTTGTCTGTCTCTAAGTGTAGCCCTGTGATAGACTGGCGACCTGTCCAGGGTGTCAGCTGGGATAGACTCCAGCCTCCCCCGCGACCCTAGGGAGGATTAAGCCGTGTATAGATAATAGATGGATGGATATTTTTACTTGTAAACTCCTTTTAGAATATTCAGAAACTCTACACATAAATCATTCAAGCCGCTATATTAATCATGTAAGAGCAGAGAGTCCAGTGGGTGTGGCTGAGCCGGCGAAAAAGCAGAGCAAAAGTATAAAAACAAGCAAGCTGTGTGTTAATTAAAGCCTATCTGACAGCAGATGAATTAAAAAAAAAAAAAAAAGACTAAACAGCTGTGATGGCAACTGTCCCTCCTCGTGTACTTGCTAGAACACGGTGCAGGCACAAAAAGACACCCTGTTTGGAAGAAAAACTCGATATCTTTCTTCGTTATTATAATCACATGGTCTCCGTGCGCATAGAAACCACCTTCAAAACAGACCACAGAATGCCCCATGTGACCTCACCCATGATTAAGGCGCAGTGCGAACGTGGGCGTAGAGGCAAACATGAGCGCTGCCAAACATAAATATATCCGTGCTGTATATAGAGGCCTCAGCTCCTCTTAATACACGAGGCCGGTCTGGTGGCCCAGATCTGGGGTAAGCGGACACCGTGGCTGGGTCACCGTGGGGGACTTTCCTGCCTCACCCCCTCTCGGGCTCCAGAATAGCAAGTCATCAAACCTGGCATCCGAGCAGCTATAACCTCGGCGCAAATCAGGTCAGAAAACATCGCGCCAGGCTGGGATTTGCCTCGGCGTGTATGCGTGAGCGTGGAATCGCTAATGCATATAGTGCAGTGACTGTGCAATTAAAGTGAACCACTGCAGAGCTTTGGCTCTTTGTCCAAAGCTGCACAAACAGAGAACAGAAACCTCTCCTGCAGGGGAACATCCATACACTTGTATAATCAATCTGGCATTATTATCAATACCAGCTAAACATTACTAGCCGGTCCAATGAGAGGAGCATTGTATTACTCCGACACGCTCCACTCAGACGGAGCTGTGGGTGTTTATCTGTGTGCGTTGGCGTGTATGAAAGCAATCGCACACGTGGGCAGCCATTGCATAAACATCACATACTGCATAAACATCGTTGAGGCACTTGATTGAATGCAGCCATGGAAGCCCAGAGGGAAAAAGGCAGAGCGGGGGAGAAGGTCAGCTCCCCTGCTGTCGCTCCTTCAAATCAGATTCCCTTTAAAGGAACAGAGACACCCGACAACCTCCCTCGTGCAAAACAAACATATTCGTCAGGCTCTGGGTGCGAGCGGTTCAAGGCCCCGCTGTCTTTTTTAGAACATGCAGATGAGGGCGACATGAGCAGCACTTTGTTTCCCAATTATCAGAACACTCATTACTACAAATGCACAATTATATGCAAAGTTATTTCTCATGCAGCGGGAGGTCAATGCACTTGCGGCGACCAGCTGCGAGTTCTGTGATTAACTCCTGGGCTGAATCCGGCTCTGCATGGCAGCCACTAGAGGTCTCTGCTGCTCCGGTGCTGGCTGTCGGGGTAGCTGAGGCCAAGCCTGCTGCAATGGTAACACATATTGCAAGGCGACGCCCGATCATTAATTATTCATAAGGGAGTGCCTCCAGCCGGTTTCCCCGGTAACGAGGACTGTTAATTCTGCTTTGAGACCAGGGGGAGATTCCCACTGTCCTTCCCCGACGCTCAGTGCTGACTGCAGATCTGTCTCGAATGCCTCCGGTATAAAGTTCCACTGGGTTAGTATTCCAGCCCAGCCTGCTAGACCTTCTTGGTTCATTACGTTCAGTGCTCTCCTTCCATTTGATGTCAGATGTGTGGATAGCATGAACTGAATCCCGTCCACGTACATTTGAGCAACTGCTGACGGCTTCCCAGTTTATTTTTAATCAATGAGAACATTTGCAATATCATAGCAAACCACGTCTTTGCACTCTCTTGGTCCTGAACTGTTTGTCATTTGAAAGAACCTGTTGGAGCCTCGCATCAATACTGCACTTCAATTTGTTAGCCAGGACCGAGCACTCCGCAGTGTGGGCAAGCGCCACGAAAGACAGTCGTGATATATAATCACTGCGCCAACATAATTTCATGCAACAGTAGAAGCCCATCTAAAATGACAATGCGTCTACTGCAGCACGGTGCAAGAATGCAATGCGGGTCTAATGTAATTAACTGCATGGAGGAGACTGCTCTTAGCAGCCTTTGTTTAGCAGCAACTTTGAGATTAGAAATGATTTTAGTTTAACCCACTGAACCCCAAAACCTGCTGGTGCGTTTGAAAAGGCAAGTTATTCTTTGACCACATAAATTGCACCATTTATAAAAGCAAGAGTGTAAAAAAAACAACAAAAAAACAGGAAGTATTGTATGAATCATTGGTTTTGTTGGGAAAAACAACCAAATCAGATTTGGCTGTTTTATCAAAAATTACTTCTTTAAAAAAATTGCCAAAAATGTACTTTCTGCAGTAACCAGATTCTGTAAAAAAACAAAAAAATCTGCTCTCATCTGCACAACCGTGAAGTCATTAGAAACTTGAAACTATGACCATCAGTCAGGTGAGAAATATTCTGAGACTTTTCGGCTGAACTGCAGGCAATGTTTCCACAGAGCAGACAGGAGACAAGAATGAAAATAAATTAAAAATGTAAGTAGTAAAATATAAATAGTGTGCAGAGATACCCTTTCCAGTACTCATAACACCTGTGGACACTTGAAAAAATGTGATACATGTTGATTCCAGGTATTTTTTTATATTTGTAAAATGAATAATCAAAGAAATTCAACTTTTGCTTTTTAAGGATATATGGAGTTAGAGCTTTGTTATACTCAAGAAAAGCCATTTCTGAGTCATCTATGCTACTAACCATGGTTGTGCTGTTTCTGTAGAGGTACAAGCTTTTATATTGGAGTGAAAAATGAGCCCACAGTGAGTAAAAATGGCAAAAAACTGGTTATGGTCCAGCGGGTTTACAAAAATCCCGTCAGGGCCTACTAGCTAGTCTTTTCTGCAGATGGATAGCTCAGTATTATGTATTTTTGTTCACGTTCTTCCATCAGTAATATGGGACGAATGGGAACCAGAATTTAAAATTGGAACCCAACTCAACATAGACACCAATGGTCCATAAAAGTGATAATATACTGTCATAAAGTTTAAATTTTCCTTATTGAGCAAGTAGAGTGTGCACTTATAACATTATGTTGCTCAATTTTCCCGTTTTACGCAACATGCAAAGTTGTGTGAAACTTCTCATGTTTACAGAGAAACGAAGGGAAAGCCCAGTAATGACCAGAGTGATAACAGATGGGTGGGCATCTGCAGCCAGGGATACTCTGCTCTCTGGCACAAGTGACGAGGAGGGAAAAATGAATTCCCTGCTGCGCTGGCGTCATCACTTCCCCTGCTTCCACCCTACTATTTATTCCAGAGGCAGGGCCAAGAGCCAATCATGCCTCTCCATTTCCCCGCAGGAAGGAAATGGTGCAAAAAGTGATCCCTGTCCAGTTTGACCCGCGAGTGAACCGGAGCGATGCCTTTGTTGTTTTAAAAGAAATATTAATTCAAGTTTCCATTCCATCAATCCAATCCCGTCTCCACGTCTGATCCTAATTTGGTTATATAAGGTTCAACTGGTGTGAGATGGATTAAATCAACCAAACCTCCACTTCCTCGGGGGTGAAGTAAAAGATTCGCATCAACAGCGCTGGCAGCATCACTGTCATTTAGCTTTTATTCCATCCAAGCAGCATAACCATTAGGATTCAGTCGTTGGCTTTGCTGGACCAGTCAATAATGATGCAGCAGAAAACATTCCATTAATACAAAACCGCAAGCAATCTCCAAAGTGTACAACTGCCAACTACACCCCCCTTCCTCCATCCTCCTCCTCCTCCGTCTCTCCTCTCGCTCTCTCTCCACTGCAGTCACTTCAGGACTCAAACCGTGAAAGATCAAACAGTGAAAACTGCTAAATCACTGCTGCTGCCTTTTCATTTAACACAGCCTCGCTGCCAGCTCGCGAGCGTCGCCGCTACTTTTTTCGCCCGAGGGGTTTGGGTTGTGGGGGTCGGACTGGTGACGGGGTCAACGCCTGACGCCCGCCGCCACAGTTTGACTTCAAAGTGGCATCTGAAAGCTTGATCTTTACAGAATCACCTCCTCAGCATCATTCATGTGTTGATTATTCTGACTCCTACTACCTCCTGGTCTGTCTGTGTTGCCTCCTATATATATATACATTCTGCCTCCCCCTCCCTCACCCCTACGTGGAGAGGTCTCATTGGTTAATCTGGCCAACTCCCAGCACAGGATTGATGGGAAGTGCTGATGCCTCCCCCCCCTCCTCTTTAAGATTTATGTGCCCACTCGATTGGCCATCAATCACAGGGGCGTTGCTCAGTGGGCTCGGAGCTACAGCACGAAGCTAAGAGCACAGCAATTCATTACGGGGGCTTTGGTTCTACCAGCGAGCCCCACCCACATGACTGATTAGGAGAGCATCAACAGGACTGATAGGGCTGCGCTGGTTAGCTGTGTAGCTGTGGGGGGAGAAAATACATCAAGCAGAGTGAAGTAAATGATTGATAAAATGAAGCCGGCTTAAAATCTCTCGTTTATTCGCTTTGGAGTCTCTCTCTGCCATTATATGTGGATTAGAAGTCAAAGTTCTTGTCGGACTCAGAGAAAAGTCTCCCTTCAGACAGTGAATGATGAGAGAAACGCTAGTTAAGACGTATCTGTGTTCCTAAATGAAGTCTAAAAACAAACACAGAGTAATCTTTTTCTCCGCTGATAACCACTCCTGCTCTGGGAAGCATTTTTATCAGCTGAAGGTCAGCCAGTCGCAACCAAAATGAGGGTGCAGACGAAAATCATTTCAGATATTTCGACTGCTCCATATTGAGCTCGAGAGGTGATTTTCCAGGCGAACGGTTGCCAAAAACTAAAAACAACACGCGCCTGACATCACTTTTGTTTGTTTGTTTGTATTGTGTTGTGTTGACTGCGAGCCATAGGAAGATTAGTTGGCATGGAACAAATAGGCTCCTAATAATAAACGGTGATCCAGACAGGCAAACTGCCTCGCTGTTTCTTCACTGTCTTTAATGTGTAGGGACGGAGGCATCTGAGGGCAGCTCGCGGGGAAAAGAGCAAATGTAACCTTGTGTCAAATCAAAGGCAGCAAACCTGCAAATGGGCCAAAAGGAAGCAAAAAAAAAAGGACAAAAAAGGACAAGAAAGGTCGCCCCCATCCTCGCACCGGCAGTATTATGGCATTTCATCACAAGAGGGATTGCAAAACAGCGAGCGCTACCTCCATCCAGCTCTTTCCTTCCCATTTCCATTTCCTGTGGCTTTGCCCACCGCCACCTCCACTCCAAACGTGCCCCCACAGCTAAAGCAGATACTGTCTGTTCTCCGGGGAAAAAGTGCTGACTCACAGCACAAAGGCAAGCCTATCTGGGTGCGTGGGCACCGCAGCACAGCGTAGGGCGCCACCAGGTGCCAAGTGAACCGGCACGGGGCCACTTCATTTCACACCAGCTCGCTTCCTGAACCGATCGCACCAAAATCAGCGTCGCGGAGCCTCCGCAGACAAGTACAGAGCTGTGACCCACTTTCATTTAGTGCTGTTGATACGAGGCATAATGGCTCTACAGTGGAATTCTGATAGGCTGCACAGAAACATCATGACGCTGACACCTTTTTAAAGTGTCAATCTGGGATTTCAATCATATTTAAGAGTCTCGGGGAGATTTTTAATTCATTTTTGGTCAAATACAAACTTCTTCAAATCCTTATATCTGTGAACCCCAGACCTAAGAGTACAAACATCAGATTTTTTTGTTTCATCAGACTTTAAATCGCGATATTTCATCAAAATAACTTTACTTGGGGCGCCGCTATAGCTCACCTGGTTGAGCTGGCATCCCACGTGCAGGGCTACAGTCCCAATGTGGAGGTCATGAGTTCGAATCCCGCTCATGACCCTTTCCCACATGTCCTTCCCCCATTCTTCTCCCTACTTTCCTGTCTCTCTCTGACTACACTATCCAATAAAGGCACAAAGGCCAAAAAAATAACTTAAAAAACCCCAAAAACCTTACTCTACATTTCTCATTTAAAAATTTGCCAAAGACAATCTGCTTACAATAATTCGATTCTGTAAAAAACACAAAATTCTGCGCTCCTCTGTGCATCTGTGACGCCACAAGCGACTCAGCTGCAGAAAATAGTCCCCTGACAAAAATTCTGAGAGATTTTGGCTGAACTGCAGGCTGTGTATACACAGAGCTGATATGAGATAAGCATTAAGACAAATTAAAAACGTAAGGGGCAAAATATGCACATTTTTTGTTCTTGTATTGGCAGCACCAATATGTTTACTCCAAGTTTAAAAAAAAAAAAATCAAAGAAATGAAACTTTTGTTCTGCTTTATTTATGACTTTTGGTCTTGAAACTGTTTTCTGCTGCACAGAAGACATTATTGAGTTCTCTCTGCTTCCAGTCATGGTTGTGTTGTTTCCACAGAGCTGCAGGACTTTTATATTGCAGTGACAAATGAGCCCACAGTGAGTTAAAATGTGGCGTGACTCACTGGATGTAGGCTGCAGGTATAAGCCTGCCATTGACTGTACACTTCACGCAGCTTTCTCCTTCTATCTGTGTGTCACAGTTTTTAAAACCCACTTCACTCTGGGTAACGGCAACAGGTTTCAGCTGCATGCTAGGCTGCAAAACGGTCTGGATATGCAAGACTAGTGGAGTAAAACAGAAACTGCTCGGGGTTCAGAGAGTTAAAGGGGGAATTAAATCATATATTTAAGTGTCTCTGCGTCTCTGTCAGCCATACAGATACAATACCAACCAAACCACTCATGTTGTTATTTGTTACACCTGCGCTTTTCCCACAGCGATGTATAGATGGCACGAAAAAATGCATCATTACATTTTGCACGAATCTGAAACCGCCAACTCTCCAAACCCGGATCCGCTTGTGTGTGAATGCGACGTCGCCCTGAGGCAGGTCATAAATGTGACACTGTGGTATTGGTGCTACAAGCCACAGAAGACGGATAACGGCACACTCCGCCTCCTTACCTTTGTTGTTGTAGACATCTAGGTAGTTAGGTGCTGAGAAGATGGTGATAAGGGACGGGAAGCCAGTGGTCTGACTCTTTCTGTACATGCGGTATCTGGCAAAATGCGAGAAACATCAGTTAATATCAGTGCAGTCAACATGTGGGTTACTCAACAGTGTTAAACCCTCGAGATCTGATTAGCAGTGACACTTTTTTTTTTTACCTCTTGCTTTCGATATGTTTATGTTGGTGCATGAGCAAAGGGGGCACAACCTCAGGAGACTAAATCCCAGAGTTGCAGGTGGAGCACGGCCACAAGTCAAACCAACTTAAACCCAAATACAACTACTGATCTCACTGTGAAGGGTCTAGCTGGTGCATCTGCTGCACCAAACCTGACCGAAACGGTTAAAAAAAAAAGACCAATTGCAAAGACAACCTAAATGGAGCCCAGTAGCATAATTACATGTGTGGTCTCCGGCGTCTGGGGGCAGCAGTCTCGGCTGAGATGTGGCGAGGCGTCCCCTGTGACCGTGCTGTGGGTGTGCGATGGTAAACAACCTCCTACCGCCTTAACCTTATTCGGAGGCAGATCGTCTTGACATTTCCACCCACCGGCCCCGTTTTTTAAAAGCCCAATTTTTTTCAAAGAGGTTTTGTCGTTAAAAGCCGGGGTGAGATGTTACCTCGCTGAAAATTAAGTGCTAAATGCGTCTGAATGTGAAGCACGCATCCGGCTAAAACTTTGTCAACCAGAGGCTCCTAACAAGATCTGCATGAATCATTCTTGACACATCACATCTGGCCATGCTGGGTTTTTTTTTATTTCTGGGATTAACATGAGTTCAGACTGCAACGGAAAAACCAGACAGGTTGGATCAAAGCTTCTTTTTTTAAATACTGAATCACTGTGCTGTGCGACAAAGTGTGATGGGAGAAGACAAAAAAAAAAAATGCCACAACACTCACCCAGCATCCTGCGCTTCATGGGCCCGGATGATAGATAATAAGTTATTGTGTTGTAGAAAGTCACAGACTGCAGGGTAGCTGTTGAATAAAGAGACGTTTGGTTTACTCATACATCAAGAAAAATCCCAGTAAGACCAAGAAAGGACGATCAATGGAAATAATTAAATAAGTCACGGGCGTTATTGATTGCGCTCGGAGAAACGGCGGATAAACAACACTGAGTTCAAGCTAAATTTGTTCCAAAAGCGACTGCAGCTCATATGAAGACATATCGCCTTGAAAGATTAGCAGTAAAGAAGACTCTCATATCAACTTTAAGCAGGCTCTTATAATATTTTAGAAACCGTAGAGTTACTCATAAACACCAACCCATACGATGATTTCATACTATAAGAGCAGTAGGTGTGATGCTTCTCAAATGTTGGATTGTATTTTAGAATGAAGCTAAAAAAAAAAGAGTCAAGTACGACATGATTCATAGCAGACTGCTTCTTTAAGAATAAAAAAAAAAAAGCTATCACTGGGGAGCGTTAGAGCGTGTTTTATGCTCACGTTGATCTATTCAGTCTGCGAGACCAGAAGCCCGACTGCCAACAATCAAAGTACGGTTCAGTCAGGCTTCAGAGTTTTCCATTTCTGCAGCCTCCTATCCTGCAGCAGCGGCTTCCACTGGAAATTTCCTTGGCAAACGCTACTTCTTAAGTAAATGCGCCTTTAAAACTGCATTACCAAAAACACATTTGAGCGGCGCTTCTTCCAAACACGATTATAAAAAAAAAAAAAAAACCCAAGCGGACGTCGGGATTTGTGAATCGTGGGATGCTTTGTAACGAACGGCGTGAGTGGCAGCTCACGATAAATGAGTGGCACCGTCGCTTTACATAAGAAACGCTTGGATGTGGGAGGACTTTTTCAGGAATAATAGGGGCCTAATTCAGCTGTTGCAGTTTCTAGAACTTTTGGCTGATTGAAACGGCTTTACAGCTTCTGCAGATGAAATTTCAGGGAGCTTCACGGCGTCGTGTGACAGCAGATGAATGTATTTTCTTGTGTCTGCTGTCGTCACTCTGATTGGAATCCCGGCCTGCTTTAGATATTAGTTTTGTTGTTATCCAACCCAGAAATGTAAAGCTTTAAAAAGAGAGAGAGAGGGAAAAAAAAGAAGAATCCCTAAACACCCCCAAACAACCAAACTTTTGTGGTTCGAGTATGATGTACGAGCTGGGATTTTACACTAAGTTCTGTAATCTCAGCTCAACACCTCTGCAGAACCCGAGCACAACAACGAACAACACCCACATGCTGCAATCACAACTAAAAACATTTTCTTCAGCTGAGTTTGAAAATTTTAAGAGACTCTTTCTCAATATTTAACCAAATACACCGTCGAGGCTTCGGAATTATTAACAACCTCGCGCACATTCCTGACAATCACAACAAACATCTGCTGGGAGGGACGAGCGAGCAGACGCCAAGAGGGAATTAAAAATGCAATGGGTTTATTTTTCTTTACGGGAGACGAGAAATTAGGAATAAATGTTTTATTTTTCACTTGATTTCCTGCAGCAGATGCAAATTCGTGCCATATGGCGCTGTTCGGGCAGACAAGATACATTTTGGCCTAGTTTGTTTGTTGGCAGTTTGCGTTCTGAGTTTAGATCATCTCCCATCTGTCCAACAACAGGGCACAGATGTTAATGAGCTCCTTGGACACCATGAAGAGTTGCACAAGAAATTGGTTCACCAATCTGAGGGGCACGTTGCATCGCCGCTGTGGTAAAAGGGGAACTTTAATATGCATAGCTGGGATTAACACCAATGATTAAAAGATGCGACAACAAAAAAACCAAAACAACAACAATCCCTTTAGGCTGACTGATCTATACTGCTGAGTGGAGGCAATAATAAAGGCAGCCATATTTGAAACATGTGCAATTTCATGCCTGAGTTACGTTTGTAAAAGCGTTACGAGCGTGCCTGCGGCGTCGGTGGGGAAACATTGGTCGGAGGCAACAAAGAAGCTGATGCTTTTCGGGGAGGGGTTGCTTGAGGAATGGCTCTCGCTCGGTCTGGCTTAAACTGTCTCATAAATCCTGAAAGCCAGTGTGATGCCAATTAGCGACCATCCCCTGGGCAGATGAAGTGGAGGACACTGATGAAAACAAGACTCCGGAGGAATTTTTGACCAAACGGCAGAAGGTTAACAAGGATGCTGGTACAACACAAACAGTCAAATCAGTCGTCTGAGGTAAAAGGGCGACGCGTCTGTTCGGCCTCTCTTCTGTTACATTAGCGGGAGAACATCCTGTTAACCACTTGTTGATCTGCAATGTAAACGCTCAAAAGATGTAAAGACAATTAGGGAAATATGCTCTCGTAAATCCCCAACGGCAGCAGCAGCAGTGTTGGGAGTTCATTTCCAACATTAAAATACTATTAGGCCAGCAGTTATGAAACACCTGCTATTATTAATAAAAGACAAAAAGAGGAAATGCTTATTAGGAGCTTCAAGACATTTCTGACTACTTCTGCTGGCTTGCCCGAGGCACGCAGGGCCAAGTAAGCATCGCTCAGGCCATAATGAGCGGAGGGAGCGCCGAACGCATTTAGAGACAGGACTGTGCCTCGTGGTAATGTGCCAGTTCATTACATTTTGTGACAGTGCAAGCTGCTTGCTCCGAGCACTTCCTCTGTTTGTTCAGTTACTCAGCTCAATTGAAGGTAATGTGGGTTACATAAATACAGGCGACAGGACTCTTTGAGAAATTCGCCGCAAATATAGTGCTGTGGCTGGTGAACGCTAGCCGGGATGTTAAAGCTGCTATCTCTCTGGAATCTTTGGTGCAGTCTTCCCAAAAAAAAAGAGTTGCACAAGCGATCTCAAACAAGACAAAATGCTCACCTGTAGAAATAAGAACAGCCTCGCACTGTGTTGTGTGTGAAGTGCTCCTGGCTCTTCTCGTTTCCAAAGTCCTCCAGAGGGTCGGACCACAGCAGATCGCACATCGGCCCGTAAGCTGGAGGCTCTTTGAATCTGTCTAGCTGTGGAGGAGAAAGCGAAAAACTCCTGTCAGTCTGTTTGGCAGGATGAAGAAGTCTTCGTAACGGCTGCAATTAAATCGTGACTGGAGCTAACATGCGTGCTGAAATGATTTTAAATGGCATTCAGGGTCACACGGCGCGGATGACGTGTCAAAGACGAGCTCATCTTTCAGCACCTGGAAGGATCTTTTTCTTTTCTTTTTTTTTTTTTTGGAAAGGCATGAAAAAAAAAAAACCTGATGGCAGCCATTCTTTTCAAGCAATGAACATAAATGTCTTTGCTTTCAGGCAAGGATAGCTCTTTCTCGAACAAAAGCTTGTGGATTACTGGATGGGTAGCATGATGGACACTTCAATAGAGCAAATTCTATTATGCATGCCCTCTGATTGCAGCCACAAAATCCATTTGGAATTATTGAATTAGTTTGAAAGCAGGATCCGACTCTTCAACATTTTTTAATCAGAGAGAGGACCAGACCGGTGCTTACAATCCCCCGTGTCCAAGTCCTGAGCAGTATCTGAGACAGATCTGGGAGAATCGCTTCATGCACTGCGAGCAAGGTTGTTATTTTCACAGCACATCATGCTAAAAAAGGACAGTTGTTTTTTTTCCCTCTCTCATTAATAATTTTCAACAAATGATGTGTATTTTTAAAACCATTAACCTGCCGTTAAAGAAAACACACACACAAGACTGTAGCTTTTGAGAGATTATAGAGAGAACGATGTCAAATCAGACACATACTTTCCTGATGTCGTCAAGATTTGTGATTTCTGGAGATAGTCCTCCGTGTACACACAGGAACTGCTGGTTCATAAGTGCAGCCAGGGGAAGGCAGTCGAAGGCGTCCATACATGCGTCATACACCCTCTCTGAATACTTAATTCTACCTGTCATGGGGGGGGGGAAATAGGGCAGGGAAAAGAGAGCATGCCAAGTCAAACAACGCCGCTCTCATACATGGGGGCAGTGTGCTAGCCTGGGACGGAAAAAAACTTCCAAAACATACTTGGAAAAAAAAAAGAAAAGAGCACAATTTCACAGCACTTTTGTTGTTTTTTTTCCCTTCCCCTGTCTGAGTCCAACAGAAATACTTCTGACATGTGTAAATATCAAAAAGGGCAAAAATCTGCCTGAATCCTGCAGCAGGCCAGAGGGTCCTTTTAAGTGAGCGTTTGAGGTCAGCGGCTGAACTGGACACATAATAAACAGCTTTTAGAAAGAATAACTCAATTTTCCTTCCACTCTGTACAAAAGCGTCGGAGACGGAGCCTCACTTCAGATCAAAAGGTGAAAAATGAAGTGCAAAAGCATTACTTACATTCCTGCTTAAATGTGAAATACTCTGTTAAATGTCGACATTCATGATTCCCACGCAGCAAAAACAGTGTTTTGGGGTAAAGGATCTTTAAGGCCCACAAGTACAGCACACACTGAAACAAAGAAGAACAAAGAGAAACGGTTAGCTTGTCATCTTTACTAAAACTCCAAGCAAAAAGCCCTCAAGTCAGACTTTGTCATCTTCATAGCGTGGCACAAAACAAGTAGTTCTGCTCGTAATGAAACATTCATGCGGCACATTTTGTGGCGCATTTCGAAAGAGATGACAAACCTTCAAAGGAACCTTCGGAGAACAGGCACGGCACACTCCATTAAAATATATTTTATTAATACAAGTATAATGTTTCAGGCGATGAGATGGCAGGAGATATATATATATATATATATTAGCAACTCCAACCTGCACTCCCAGATTAAATACATGTATTTTGCTTCATATTAAAAATCCCTCTGTACATAACCCTAAGCTACGCTGTGACATTTGCTATCCAGGCTACATTTGAAGTTATTACAAAAGCCTATTACCACTCCAATATCTGCAGCCTGATTTGATCCACGCTCAGAGAAAAGCTATTAATAAACACAGCTTCAGTCGAGCACATGGTGTGTGTCGCACTTGATTAGGCCCCTCGCGAGGACAAAAACGAATATACAGACTCACTTCAATACTGAAATACCCTCTGTCGACGTAGTCCCCCAGGAAAAGGTAGCGCGTGGATGCTGGCGATCCTCCTACTTCAAACAGCTTCATCAGGTCAAAGAACTGCCCGTGGATGTCGCCGCAAACTGGAACATGGCAGGAAAAGAAAACAAGACAAAGAGTTTTTACACCTGAGAAACAACACATGAAAGGCATCGGGTATTTGTTTATTTCCACATTTTGCATCATTTCTAATGTTTGCCGTCCAAGTGAAGTGAGCAGCGAAGAGCACCGAGGCCAGTCACACAAACGGTATTTCATCTGTAGCTTACTAGATGCACTTTAATTAGCTTCCTTCATCAAACAATATGAGAGATATTTATAGAAACTGTTGTTGATTAGCTCCACAGCCCACACTACTACTGTACTACTCCCAAAAGTCACACAAAGAACACTAAACGATGGTAATTTGTACTTTTAAAAAAAGGGAAACAGGGGAACAGAGTCTGAAAAACAATAAATAATCTAAGATATGAACCTTAGCGGACAATAAAAGTGACAGAACAGTGAAAGATTAAAAAAATAGAGAAGAAGCAGGAGACAAACTGATAAATCTCAGTGGATGGAACACAAATGGAGGCGAGCGTCCTCATTTAATCGCTATTATTTCTATTTTATATATATTCAGTTATAGCTACCCTTATTAATGAAGAAGCCTGGTTATGAATGACAGGTTCTCTGCTTTTAAAACATTTCCTTTAACGTCAATCCGCTGTCAAAATGTCCACTAAAATGAGTCGTTTAATCACAATCCATGATTTATAGGAAGTGTAGTGTTTCCATGGCAGGAACTAAATGTTAAATTCCATATGGACACACGTCTTTAACAGCAAACTGAATGTGCCAGACGTCAGCACACACTGTTTTCTCTCTCAAAAAAAAAGAAATTAGTCCAGTTTGGAAACGAATCACGAGAACTGGCTCCGTTTCCGTACCTCGCTTTTCCACCACATCCTGCTCTTTCAACCCTCGTTTTTAACCTTGAGGTGTTCCGACTGGCGAGCGGGATCGAACGCGCCTCTTGCCAGATACACGAACGCCTCGTTGGCCAAAACCACTGGAAAGCTTTGTCCGATCTCTAAACTTTTCCCGTTAAATTACCCGCGATTAACAAATCTGGCTTGTCGTCGCGGTAACTAACAGATAATTACTCAGAATGTGCCTCACGCGGTTGAATTCGCTGCATCACTTGACAGGCTTTGATCTGCTGTCGTATCATTTCCATACTAACAGCTACGGCAGAGGCAGCTGTTAAACGCCGTCAGGGGAGTATTCTGGGACCGAGAGGAACCGGCAAGTGATTCACCCTGGATTGGTTTCCTATCACCCTATGTGATCCTATACTTTATTACTCCCTGAGGACACGGGAGGAGCCGAAGCCACCGGGGATTTGCTGCTCAGCCGGCATTGACTGACAGGAGAGCGCAAGAGAGGTCGTCTGATTTAAAGGCTCTGGTCAATTTTGCAGATTCTGTAAAGGTCAGTTCAAGGATAGGCTCCAACCTGCACTTATTTATCACTGAAAAATCTCATTATTCCTCCCCTGCTCGTGAGCCGACTTCTGGGTTATTTCTCCCTGTGAATAAAATTCAATTTTAATTACCCAATATTAAAAAAAAACAACTTTAAGAGTACAGATGTTCATTCTTTCCCCCCTCCTCCATCCCATATTCATTAGTCTGTGTGCCATCAGGACAGCGACTCCGTTCTAAAAAGTAGACTATTAATGAGGTGCAAAACAAAACAAAACATAAACACAGTCGTTCCTGCATTTCTTGCCGAGAAATAAAAAGCTGCGACAGACTTGAGGAGACAGCCGCTATGTGTACGACACCGTAGCAAAACACTGAACATTAACGAGGCGGTTTATTTAAGGGCATGATGGGGGATTTAAATTATTAACGTGAGCCGCCGCTGCTGTGTCATGTTAGCAGAAATGTGTGCAGAGACGTGATTCCTGCAGCTATTCAATAAACTCAGAGGAAAGTTGTTTTTAAACAGCATTCTAGAGTTGGAATGACACTCATGTACACACACACTAGATCTTTAGATGTTTTAATCGCCATCAGGGTACGTGTTTACATCTGATTGGCTCCAAATTCACTCTGCAGCGTGACAATGACCCCAAACATGCAGCATGGAGTCACGAGGAACTATCTTTAGTGACGACGTGAACAACACGTCTTGCAGCAGATGGTTTGGCCCACACAGAGCCGTGAACTCGACCTCGCCGAGTCAAACTGGAATATCGTGAACAAACAGAAGCAACCGAGGCGGCGAAAGTCCACACAGGCGCCGCCGCGAGTGCTGCAAATTAATGTGTGCAAACGTACGAAGAAGAAGAAACACCCAAATTATTATAACTGAAACAATGATCGCTTTAGCCATCCAGGTTCCTTTTTAGAAAGAAATGAGAGCCCAAAGGTTCTATGTGCAACATTCAGAACCAGCATCTCAGCATCTTGTACACGACCGCCAACTAAAACGAATCCAGCAGCACCATGAGCCCGAGCTAGCACTGTTAAATACACTGATTAGCTGGAGTGAGTTGTTGGCTGTTCGTGGCCTCGCTGAGAGATGTCAAGTCTGTACAACAACACAAAACATCTTGCACTACTTTGGCCACAAGCTGCATCTTGTAGTTGTTAAATTATACCCATGCTATATTTACAAAAGCTGCTTTTGCACACCACAAGATATATTTGCAGAAAAACAAAAATATCATATTGGTTTTTAAAAATATCGCTCAGCCCTTGAAGGTGCACGTCACAGGTGGAGACGCTCCTTATTATAGCTTCAAGTTTAATTATTAACTGACTTGTAAATGTTGCTGCAATCTCTCTGATAAACGCTTCCAAATTCATTGTGCATCAAGCCCAGCTCCACTCGACTTGCTTTTGTTTTTATTCTGCAAATTAAAATCCAATCACAACAAGGAGGTCATGAGTTTGAATCAGCTGACGCGCTCAAAGGCCGGATGGGAAATTTGGACGCTCACACGGCACCAGTGGAGGAGCGCTAATCCAAATCGAATGAAACTGAATATGAGTCCGCTGAATGTTAACGGCTGTCAAATGGTGTCTTAACAGTATAACAGGCATGGTGGTGGACAAACGTGTCAGCGGGGGCTCAAGTTATAACTAATATTAAATCGTTTAACACAGCGAATTAAAATCTACACAGCCGGTGCGATCAAAAACAGCAATTAACGGCAACAGGCAGCTTTTTCTCTCCTGATTTGAAGCCTTTCCAGTTTGGTTAACAAGTTAGAAAAAAGTAATCTTCATCTGATAATAAACAAATAACGCAAAGATAACAATCAGCAATATTCAGTGAACGCTCTCACAGCGACGGCAGCGATAAGCAAAGCATCCATGTCTGATGCCAGCGTGCCACAATTCATCTATTCTTCAAGTAATCGGCTAATTAAGTAATTAACAACAGGGTGAATAGATTTAAATCTAATTTGAAAAGGACACAGACTTTCTTTTTGTGAAGCTGTTGCTTTATGAACTGTATCTTGGAGCAGGAAATACAATAAGAGCCTGTGAAAAAAGTCTTTCACAGAGATACCCAATTAGTGGGAACTGGAGGACAGCGTTGGAGAGCAATTATCTCAAGTTACGAGCCTCGTGAGACAGCTCGGAGAATCAGCTCGCCTTGACTGTATCGTAAAGCTCCGCTTTACCATTTGTCTTTTATTAAACCCACACTGTGTTACTGTTTAAATCCACAGCAGGGACCGACTTCAAAAAGGTGCCTTGTTATTTGTGTCTGATTTCTAAAGATGTCCTTATTCCCTCATGTAATCAAACCAAATCTACTACAAACGCCGGGCTGGTCTATTTTAGATTGGTTGTAAAAGTTCAAGGGAAATTGATTTAATGGAACAAAAATGACTAAAACTGTGCTTTAATAAGTAGAAATTAAACTGCAGCCACTGTTTACTGGTTCTGTTATTTACTGTGTTAAGTACAAAAACAAAAAACACCACATAGCTTCAAAAACTGTTGAGAGCAAAACTCCTCTTGGTCTTAATAAATCAATTTTCTGTAAAACTAGTTCTCATAACAATTGAAAGTGACCATGTAACTGTGATGTCTTTTGAAATCATTGCCGACATTCATTTAATTTGCTGAATTTACTCTTTGAATAATGCATATTTTCATGTATGATTTAAAAGCTGGGTGGTGCAGTGCTCTCTCCAGGTTTTCTGTCATCGTCACACAGTCCACAGACATGCACGGAAGGTAAACCGGTGATTCTAAATTAGCTGTCGGTGTTTAGGTGAGCGTGCACGGCTGCCTGTCTCGTTGTGACGGACCGTTGACGTGTCCACTCTGCCTGTCAGCAGGAACGGACTCACCGCGACCCTCCATTGGATAAAGCATGTACAGCAGACGGATAAAACTGTACATCATGATGCAACAGAATGCAACACAATTACCCCAGCGATGCATCTATCCTGAAGGGTGTGTGATGTTAAGGCTGCTTATTGCTATGGAAACATCCCAATGGCATCAAATCCTTTCAAATCCAAACAATGGCGGCTTGTATCGCGGAGGTAAAAAGACAGTGACCCAGGCTGCTGCTGAGCTGATAAAGGATCCCTGTGAGCATCACCAATGGCAACAACGCCGCGTAAAAACATTCAGAATCAGACTCTGTAGCTAAAAAACATTCACATTAAACCTCAGAGAATAGCATACTGTCTGAAGGGAGGACCACCAAGAGAGCAATTATTGTGAAAATCCAGTGTTTACAGTTTCCCACCGAACTGAGCGATATTTTAGAAGTCCATTGAGGGAGCGAGAGACTTCAATTTCACCTGAAGCACACGTCAAACACACTGTGTGTGGGAGGACTGCACCTCCAGCTGACCTTTTGGAAAGCTATCACTAGCTGGCGGAGAAAACAGCGGGGTGACACGGCGATGCTGGGAGTTCAATCACCGGCCAAAAAGACCCGACGTGACCGTCACTGTGATTTGCAGTCACCTCTTCTGTGCGATGCTGGTCGATGCAAATCAAACAGAAACAGTGCAGCAGCCCACTCCTCCGGCTCAGGGCTCTGCTGCTTTATCACAGCACACACACACAATCCTCCCATCACTCTGTTCCTGTACACCTACAGACGTGCTTTTGCCTCCCTCCCTCCCTCTTGTCACACAGCACACAAAAACGAGGTGAGAACCAAAGCCCACATAAGAAGAGCAGGTGGGAGTACATTATCTGGAGTGAGAAACAATTCGTTCTGGCCATCTCCTGCTTGTGCGCTAAAGTGATCTCCCTGAGTAGCAGCATATCAGCGGGCAGCAGCTATTGAGTGGGTGGTGGGCATTACACAACCTGGCTTCAGAACCTACACAGGCCACTCCAAAGGCCGGGCTCATTGAGCGAGTGAAATCCACGGCGGTGCAGACTGTGCCAGATCGTGTTTTGATTGAGACTGGCCGATAACAATACCCCCATTTTTTTTCTTTTTTTATGACATCCTGCAGCGCGTGCATTTATGCAAAGGCTGAGGTGGAGCTTGTTCCCAACATCAATCTGTACGTTTCAGAAGCTGCCGTTAAAGTACGGCAGCGACGATAAATATCACAATCTCTGATTTACTGGTGGACTTTGAAGAAATGAACTAACTCGAAATTACCCTGCTGGTGTAAACTGCTGGTTCCCAAACCTTTATAGCTATTTAATGCCTGCCCCTGACTGGATGTATCTATAAATATGGGCTTTGAGCTTTTATTTTATTGTTTCCGTTTTCGAGGCCCGAATAGGAAAAGCTCTTTAGTATTCCGCATGCAATAAACAAAGATCTGGGAAAAAGACAGGGTGAAATAAACATCACTTTTGTGCAGCAGAAATGCTTTTTCTTCTCTCCGAACATGAACAAGCCGTTTGCTTTATGCTACATACACTCGAGTACGTCTGAAATCAGAGGCTTCACCGATGCCAAAACCAACATCAGTGTTTTAGAGTTTAAAAAAAAAACATAACAGACGATGGATTGGACATTTTTTTATATTAAAGAAAATGTAAATCTGATTTGAACAAGGTGAAAAAAACATGGAAAAGTTATGTGATGCATTATATCAAGGTCTCCCAGTTTCTACCAAAGAAATATCCTCTTATTGTGACATTTGTTGTCATCGATCACAACACACAGTACAACAGCTACCACGTATGCAGACACGGTTCCCGGTTTATCTGTCTGGCTCTAGCGTCCACACACATGTATTTCTCATTAAAAGACGGTTGCGTAAGATTTAATGGCCTTGCAAAGCCACACAGAGCAAACACACTCTTCATTTACCTCGTCAA
Organism: Stegastes partitus; assembly: GCF_000690725.1. Taxonomy (NCBI): domain Eukaryota; kingdom Metazoa; phylum Chordata; class Actinopteri; family Pomacentridae; genus Stegastes; species Stegastes partitus. The sequence continues at coordinate 113,558 of NW_007579001.1, forward strand.
GGTCTCATCAAGGTTTAGTGAGACCTTTCTACGCATGAGTCTTAACCTTTCCTTACCAAGAACGGGTCGCCTTTTTCTGGAGAAGAAAAACACTATGAAATAGGAGGAAGGATACACTGGACCTTGGATTATTTCAGATTTTACTGAGCACAAGCTCTCATGAAAAATATTCCTCGTGTTTTAACCCTGTAGATACAAAAAAACGTTGTATTTTTTAAGGACAGATGTGTAAAAACAGAAAGAATCATCAAATTTTCTGCTTTTGAACCGTCATAGAACTAATATTTTTTAAAAATGCAGTTCTGTGGGGAAAAAACAACCACATTTCAACTTGTAATTGGAATATTTCACCAAATTGACTTAATTTTTCATGCACAATTTAAAAGTTGGCTAAAAATCTACATTTTGCTCCAACCAGATTCTGCAAAAAAACAAATATTCTGTGCATCTTGGCACAACTGTGAAGCCACGAGTGACTCATGTGACCAACAGTTCGTACCAAAAAGTTGTGGGACTGTTGGGCTGAACTGCAGGCTGTGTTTACTCTCAGCAGATTGGAGATAATCATGGAAAAAGTCATATTAAGAATGTAAATAGTGAAATAACGACACTACTTAGAGCCACTATTTTTGTCCACTGTTGGAGAAGCATGTGGGTGTTTTATAGTTTTTTCAAGATAAACAATTAAAGTTCTTTCTTCTTTCTCATGACGCTGCACAAAACCCATTTCTGAGTTCTCTCTACTTCTACAAACGGCTGTGCTGTTTCCATAGAGGTGCAGAGAGAAAAATGAGGTCCACGGTGAAGCAAAATATGTGACAGGAGTCAAAGAAACTGCTTGAGAGGGTTAACGTGATCAAGTCGGGCTTCGCAAGCACGGACGGCGTGTAAAGCTCGCCGATGCCTGTTGATGCTGGAGCTCTGCTGACGGCGACTTGTGCGGAGGCCACGGGAGCAGCTTGTACTCAGTAGCCGAAGCCAGCTCCGTTCGTCACACACACACCCCTCCCGTCATGAAAACCCCACCTGCCATCTGGCCCAACAAGGAAGTGACTATGCGAGAAGCAGGGAGAGAGAGGCAGGCAGAGAGATAGCTGACATGTCATGGCGCTTTGCATCCATGATAAATATTTACATACTAATTTGCTGACCATGTGTCGCGTTGGAATCGGAGGTGCGTTAGCCGAGGGGAGAGAGAGAGATCGGCTTCTGACCAGGAGGGTTAGACGAGGGGAAGAGTGGCGAAACAAAGACATGTTTATAGAGAATGGTGAGTTCGGGAGCGCGCACGAGAGGGAAACACAGCAGGAGTGTGAGCGCGCCCAACAGAGAAATCCTTGTTGAAAAAGACTAGTGAGTGGGAGAGGGGTTGAGACAGGGGTGTTGAGTGGGAGGGAAAAAAGTGCTTCATTGCCGCACTCGTGTACACAAGCGCATGAGCACAAAAAAACACACACACAGCTCCTCGGGATCTGCTCGACAGAAGCGCTGTTTCTATGTAACGCAACAAAGGCGGGAGGTTTTGCTGGCCGATCCGTCATTTCTGCCGCTTTAAAAAAAAGAAAAAAAATCGGACAGCTCGTAACAGGGCTTCTCGGAAATTTCAAAGACAATCCGACCACAGAGGAAGGTCAGAACATGTTTACACGCCAGAGTCCAGATTGTGATCGAGTTAAGCCATAAAATCGAATCATGCTTTTACACGTCCTGCAATAAACGCATGTCATTCACTCGGTAATCTAATCTCTCCCACACCCAACGTCACATACTTTAAAGTCGTATTTTAAGCGGTTTGATATTACTCATAATTTCTACTTTTTTTTTTTATTTTCCTGGTGCTACGGTGAGAGGAGGGAGTTTTCCATCTTGTGCATATGTGTTTAATTTTTTTACAAATCGCCCACTGCCTCGCTATGGAAATGAACTTATTTAGCGGTGCTCAGCTCAAACTGGAACATCAATACCATTTGGTTGGGCTTCAGTCTGAGTTCGGGCTTAATGACTGTGGACAGAGTGGTGCACAGCGACAGAAACTGATTTTCCCTTTCGCACGTTGTTTGCATAGCAGCCACCTTATCATGCATGTAAACCGCCAACATTTAAGGCCGCAAACATGCCGAAATGATCACTAATCTAGCTAGGATTTGTCTTAATCTCTTGGTTAGGTGCATGCAAAGACAGAGGAAGGAAAACGAGGCTTACGACTGTGCAACCTGTTTGCATCTTTTTCTTTTTTTGTTAAGCTCCACTCTCACAAGATATTCTCTCGTAACCCCAGAGACTGTTTAAAAGGCGTCGTGCATTCATGAATTTAAGCAAGTGCTGCCGAACGCGGGTCCCCTCCGGTCGATATTGTGGGAATGAGCTGGTATTAAGAAATGATGGGTTGCCATAGAACCTCCGAGTAGGCCTCTGCCTCTGATTACGACGACATCAAAGAAGCCTCATCAGAAAGTCTAATGGAGGAAGAGGGCACTTGACCAGGAAGAAAGACAACAATAGACGCACTGGATCTGTGCATTTGCATCAGCGGGAAAACCTCCCACAAGCAGCAGCATGTTCCTTCAGGGAGGAAGCCGCGAATGAGCTCAACTTCAGCTGCTTAGAATAAGTGCACAACTATAAAAAAAAAAAAAAAAAGCAAATCTTGTTAAGCATCCACAAGCAAATGAGATGAAAATTAGCTTTTTTTTCTTCATAGTTTTACCCAAAAGAAGGCTAATGTGTTTCATTACCCTTTGCTAAGTTTAGCAGCGGTTTCCAGCGTCACCTCTTGACATTAAAAGAGAAGCATTCTTGTTAGCTTTGCAAAATTGAAACCTGCGTGTGGCTGAAATTGCACTGCGATGGCTAGCGACGTGGCCCATGTGTGGCCTTGAGGCACACAATGACTCAGTTAATTAGGAAAATTAAGTTTTCATGCCGCTGTAAACATTCGCTGCTCTCATCCAGCCGCGCTTTCGCTCCAACGCGAGTCTATCTGCGAGTTGTTTAAAACCTCCTAATACGCAAAACAAACAGTCGGCTATTGTGCGTTTGCCACACAGCGCAGTTTTGATTGGGATTTGGAATCTTTGGGAAAAACACAGCGACAAACAAGCCAGGAAGCTTGGGGAGCGCTCGGCTTCTTCCATCGTGTTTGCGTGCAAACACCGGTAATATCTCTGAGAGGATCATCGTCTGTCGTTCATTAAGGTAACCGATGACAAAAAGTTTTTCCTTCGACTTGTGAAGCGTTTCTTAGGTTTCAATTTGGGATGTAGGGAGACTGAAGACATGGGCGGCAACGCTAAAGAGCAATAAACGCAGGTAAGATCTGAAGATATTCTGGTGTCCTCTTAATAAAAACGATAATTTGTGGAGCTGTGAGACCTCTGACTCATGGTTTAAATTTCCTAAATCCCACCTGTAGATGATTCGTTTTGTGTGACTAAGAGCATAAAACCCAAACATAGTCTAGTAGCACAGAAGACATCTTCAATAACATAAATTCTGTTTAAATGATCACAATAGCTGCTGGGTTAGTCCATCTGAAATCATCAACTCCATCCTGCTCTCTGATTTGCTTCAATCTTTTTTATTATAAACGATGTTAGCTCGACATATCAAGTACTTTTCGAGATAAGAATTGTTATTTCCAAAACTGCTCGTTGACCCACTTTGACCACTTTTTTTTAGTTTTTTGGATAATATTTGTCAGATTCTCTTGCTACGTTTCCCATTAAGAACAAACTTGACCTTTAAGACCAGTGTCACAGCTGGACTCTAGCAGGAAGCTAAAGGTCATGAGTACATGTGCATTTATTCAAACTGTTGAAGAGTTTACCTCCAAGCATCTCTTCCAACAACTTTATAAATACATTGAGTGTAACAGGTAAGCTAACAGTAAAAAAAATAAAGAACAATATGCTGATATTAAATCTATATATTGAAGTAGTTATATTTTGAGCTTTGCAAACTTTAAAAAAGTGTTCTGTATGTTTTGTTTTGTTACTATATGCAACTATATATTGTGCTGTAAATACCACTAGCTGGCTTCTGCATTATTATTATTATTATTTTTAACGTGAGCTCAAAGATGGGATTTTTTTTCCATATTTCAACTCCCCCATGATTATACATTATTTAATCTACTCGTTCAATATTGCAGATTCTAAATCGATGACATAGCGAGAAATAACAGTGAATATTTCAGGATTTTGTCTTTAGCAGTTCTTGAGATATTGACATTTCAATGTAGCCTCAAATTTCAATGCTAAAAAAATGTGCTGAAAGTGGGTCAACTTGCAAAAAATAGATTATCTCCATAAGTATGTCATATATCAAGCTACAATTTCACAGATATCTTTATAAATATACAGACTTTAAGCTGTAAAAGTTTCAGCCAAATCGGAGAAGGTTGAGAAGATATTTTGGTTCTGTCAACAGTTTGTTCTACTTCGGTGGCTTTGTGCCATGACTGACCTGTCACAGGGGCCTCGATGTCCAGCAGGTTCTTCTCTGCACGCAGGATGGCGGCGCCCTCCCCTATGAGCCGCAGAGCCACCGCTTCCTCCACACGGCCTTCCTTGGTGAGGTGAGCTTTCAGCACGTCCACTTTGGGCTTCCCATCGCTGTCAAACACCTCTTTAGCTGTCAGCCGGTGACTGGGGGGGAAGGGGACAGCTGCACGGGTTTAAAAAAGAAAGCATCATTAGGGCCGATGCACTTTGGCAACATGTTTATAGTGCTTTAATATTCTCTTCATTGACAAAAGACTTATGAGGATACACAGATAATTCCACATGACTGAGCAAACGGCATTTAAGCTGTTTGATTAGCAGGTACTTTGTACCTTCCAGGGGATCGACTCCCCGCAGGAGAGGGAGTCAGCGTTCACTCCCCTGCTTCCAGCCCACCCTCGGAGACAATTTACCAGATTGCTGCGATGATCTGTGAGTCATTCAATTTTCAATATTTATAACAGACCCACACATTTTCTAGTTTGCTTGGCAATGTTCACGGCAAAAGAGATTACACTTTGAAAATGAAGCAGAGAACTGAGACATCTGTTGTTTTATTAACATAAAGAGGGTTTCATGTGAGGACAAAGTCTAAATAACGCGAGTATGTGCAGGGTTTAATGTGTAACCCTCTATATTTAAACATGCTCCGCTCTATGCGTGAATAGAGGCATCATCCTCACTCTGACATGCATTCACTTATTTGTCACTTACAGTTCTCCAAAAGGAGTAAAGTGATGTTTATTCCCGACAGTCTCGAAGGCATCACAGAAATTAGACTAACCAAATCCACAACAAATCTCTGTTACTGTCAATTTCCATAATTAGCGGCTTATAAGCCGTCGTTTTTCACTGCAATTCAGTGTGCTCCGGTGATTCTGGATACGGCTGACGGGCGCACAAGCCCCAGTGTTGCTTTGCATGTATTTTAAATCTAAAACGATGTACTCTCCGATCTAATCACTGCATTAAAAGAAAAAAAACAGACGAATGGAAGTTTCAAAAAAATGAGACGAGGTTTTAATTACTGTCCAGTTGCAGACTTTGCACATCGCACAGGGGTGTGACTAATGCACTGAGCAAGTAGCAAACACTGTTGAGTGTGTGTGTGTGTGTGTGTGTGTGTGTGTGTGTGTGTGTGTGTGTGTGTGTGTGTGTGTGTGCACGCTAACATCCATCCCTCCCAAAGGTGACATCATCGGTAATCAGACCGCCGCTTTATCTGTGCCACACTGTGCTCAGTGACAGACGATATTTGGGATCTCAGCTGCAGTAGTTAAAGCTTTCAAACAGGTATATGTTGGAATTACAGATTTACTGGACTCGCACGGCTGCACGCTGGATATTTTTAAGCATCCCAGTGCCGGTAACAATCTCTATGTGACTGACAGTAACGTCGTTCTGACTCCCGACGCATGACGCTGTTGAAACTCTGTCCAAAGAAGCAGAAACCAATGTCTGATATGTGAAAGTCAACAAACAGGGATTCCTGTACTTAGCTGACCACTATTTTCTCCTGACCCAGTATTTTAAGGATACGAGTATGACGGTTCACTGAAACGCTCAAACTTATCACCAGTGTTGTTCAAGCTAAATAAATCTTCTTCAACAATGTGCCACTAATGTCTCCACTCAGGTCTCTGGGGCATCCAGGGATCCCTTCATCTGAGATAGTATTACCCAAGGTCCCGGTCTGACCTCCCATGAGCACCTGCTGCTCCAACTGGAGCCCCAGGACCAGGACCTCAGGGCTTCGGGCTCCACAGTGGCAAACAAGCACCGGCCCCCTGAGATGTTCAACACATACGGCACGGTGTGAACACTCATGTGAACTATTATGGACCTTAATGGGGGCATTTTACAACTAAATAGAAAGACAGGGGGCTGAGGTCTAATAGGGACAGCAGCTGGGTCAAGAATCTGCTGATGATGGTTGAAGATCCCATCCAGGATTGTTCAAAGACATGAAACAATACTGTTTTCAATACAACATGGAATAAATAATAACATAGGTTTTCCAATAATGAAAAAAAAGCTCAACTATCTGGTTTGATTTACCCTCGCTTGTTAAAAAAGTATAAAATCAAGTCGATTTATTTAATTTCAAAAGCTGAACTATTGTGAAGAAGATCAAGCGTCTACTTCAAACTCATCTAAAGTGTCTAATGGACCAAGAACAATTAGGGGGAAAATATGTAATAGCAGTTTTTCTGACAGATTTAAATACATTTTGTAAAGTCAAACCTCACAAACAAACATTAGATAGCATCATAGGAGTGACTCTGACACAAGCAGGATGGTGTAAAACTACTGACTTGGTAGGTTAAACAAACAGTCAGATGATGGTGAGGATGTTAAATAATAAGACCAGGTTTATGTCAGTTAAATCACAGCGTGCATGTCTGAATCACATGGTATATATTAACTAATAGGCATAAACAACCCCTGAAAGTTTCTTCTCAGGTTAAATTAAACCTAAATACAACATTAGTCCCACTAGCTGATAGCCACACCTCATAGATTTTAGTAAGCAGATTGTTTAAAATTGCAATTTTGATTTTAAAAAAATATCATTCAACTTTTCTACTCTCAGCAGAAGAATCTGATGTTCTTGTGTCTGATCACACATTATTCTGTAAACCGAAGCTTAAAATAACCTAAAGTGGAGGCAAACTTTAAAAGCACCATTATATCAGGAGCATTGATTAGCTGGCTGTCACAATAAACACTGTGAAACATGTGATGGGAGCAGAGGCCAAGGTGCTCGCTGGATTTTCATTTAGACAACGTTGTTAATTAAGTTTTATTGCGATGACGGGTAAACTCCCAGAGCGGTCCACCACAACTGTGCTGCTGCTGCTCTACATGAACTTTATGAGACCAAACAAAGTTGTTTTTAAGATAACGGTGTGGAAGGATTGTCAGAGGTCGACCCACTCCACCGAAGATGCAAACAAAGAGCTACTTCTATGGTAAATAAAAATCTGCATATTTAACAGCTGCAACTGTTGTTTGGTATCAATAATTAATAGTCACACAATGTAAAAACTAACTTAAATCCAAATATAGTAAAACTGTGGAACTGTATGGCCACACACTGGAAAAGAATGAATTACCATTTGTAAAATTACTGAATATTCATGTAGACCATAGATACACTTCAGCATGTTTTTCTATTTAGTCTGTGTATAAATGAAAACTTTATTTTG
>NW_007579001.1:121278-205765 GCF_000690725.1 Stegastes partitus
GACCATATTATCTGTAATTTAACATAAACAGAAATCTGTATAACTTCAGTGTGATTTGATTTACCAAACTTTTAATCCTTATATACCTACTTTTTCTTTTAAATGTTGTTATTTACAGTTTTTGCCTGGTATTTTTAGGGCTAATATGTACACAAATTATCATTTTTTCTTATTTACTAGAAATGTATAATTTACAAAAACAGGTAAAATCTCTAAAATGACAGTTTAAATAATGATTTACCATTCCTCAATCCTTAATAAACACATTTTATTTCAGGTAAAGCTGCCAAATATGAATAAATAATGATATTACATGATTAAAAAAAGTGCAATTTTACATTCACACATTGCAAAAGAAGGAATTATTGTTTGTAAAATGATTGATTTTTAATGTGGATATTATTTGCAATTATTTACAATATTTTTTTGATTGTTAACATGTAAATTAATATTTTTCTTCTGGGATTTTATAAGAAATTTATAACTCAGCAAAGACAGAAAATCTCACGAATTAATTAAATTAAAAAAAATTTTAATTGCAATTTTTAACATGTTTCTTCATTTAAATACCAGAAACTATCTGTAAAATAATATTTTAGCTGATATAAATACAGCAAAAAATGATTACCGTGGACATTATTTATAGTTTTGTCCTGGTTTGTTAGGGTCAACAGGTACAATAATTATTATTTTTTCACTAGCTATTAACAGTAATTTAACAAAATTAGGAAAAACTGTAAAATCACAGTAAATTGTTCAAAATCATTACAGTAAAAACATTTTTTAAAAAACATCCACATACGAACATCTACAGGTGACGGGATGCAACAACCGATGAAGCAGCATTTTGGTCCCATTCAAACGACTCTGGGTGCTGCCAGTGAACCACGTCTGCTCCCGCCGAGGTGACAAAACACGGCACATTTTAGAATTCAAACGCTAAAGAAAAACATTATTCTTTAATTGAAACGACGCGTATGAGAGCTGTGGTTGTTGGCGCGCCGGCGGCCTCTCAACACATCACCCTTCCATTTCCTACAGTCATGACAATGGAAACACTGTGAACTTTCCCCCTGTGGAATTTCTAACAGCCCTCTTATTAACAAGAGTAACACCCACCTCTGCCAAAACATTACACGGCACATTGTAATGGTAGGTTCTTCTCTCGAAAGAAAGAAAGAAAGAAAGAAAGAGGTGTTACTCCCGAGACAAAAATTAAACGCTGGGAGTTGAGGAGAAACTTGGGTGTAAAAAACTTCGCCGAGGAAGAGAAATCGCCAAACATTTGTTGTTTTAAAAAAAAATCTAATTGTGGGAGTCCAATATTACATTATATAACCATTCATTGAAGGAACTAGCTGTTAAAAAAAACATTCAAAGCAACAGGAAAAAAAAAAAAAAGAAATCTCTCCAATCCTTTTGTGGCCAAACCCTGCTATTATCAGCAGAATCAGGATTTTCCCAGACAGCCACTGATTGTTGCAAATAACCCTGTGCATCCACCCGTCCTCTCACACGGAGCTGTGCAGCCACGAGAGCATAAACTGACCCGCGGCAATCTGCCTGAAACAAGTATGACTCAGAAAATGGTCTCCATTAGCTGGTTGCTTTTGCCTTCATTAATTTTACCATTTCTCTGTTCCCTTTCTGTTATGTAACTGGGAAATTGCATCGCAGCCTCGACTCCGGCATGAGAGACGAACGACTGGAGAGCGAGGGAGGGTCAGGGAGGATGAAGAAACCCAAAAAAAAGAAAGAAATCTGGAGTCTGATTTAACTTTGCCTAGTAATTTGTCTCAGATTAGTATTGTAATTTCCAAGCTACAAATTAAAGCCATCCATCAGCTATTAGGTTTAAGGCTTAATAGACCACTAAAGCTCTGTATGTCTGGAGGGCGCGCTAAATAAACTTTAAAGCTGATTTAATGGACGTATACTAACCCAGCACTGGTCACGTTTATAGCAACGATTTGATGAGTCAAAGGTTTGAACTCGAGATTAGCCACCTTCGTGAAAGAATAGTCACGCAGGGCAGGGATTCGGGTGTGAATTTCGAGAAGTTCTGCCCCCGTGGAGACGGAAAAACGGGCAGCCTCGAGGCCGGCGCAGCTCACGGCTAATGCAATCTCTCTGAGGAATGAGACAGCGTGAGGTGCGCAGTCATATGGTGCCGGACAGATCAGCTTAATTGGAGAAAGTGAGACAGACTGTTGCAGAGCTCGACAACCCCCCCGGCTTCATTTAGCCAACCTGGCCTGATCTGGCAGCTCGGATGTCTGAGATTCCTGCACATCGTCTTCGTTTTCGCTGAAAGTTGCATGTGCTGAACAGACATGGGTGCAGCCATATCCAGAGGAACCTTCCAGAGCTACAGAGCAAGAATAAGTCTGCAAATGCTGCACACATTACAGTCAGTCGATGGAGATGTAACCGGTGTCACCGCTAGCATCTACCGACTGTGGCTGCTCCATACCGTTCACCTAACAGCCACCTTTAAACATATTCAATCTAAGCTAGTTTAGCAAACAAATGAACTCCTCCAAACCCACACAGACACAACACACTGATCCTACGATAAGATTCTTCCAGCTCAGCATCTTTTCCATCAGATGCCAAATCGAGCGCTGACGTTGCGCGATGCAGCGAGGGCCAGACTCTCGGTTGTCACGTCAACCCCTCCATCCCCTTCCACCAGACAAGCCACCGCACCAGCAATTTTCCTCCCCTAAGACTCAGCATGACCAGTGGAAATCTCAGCGTGACCGACGGGGAGCTGAGGCAGAACAAAGACTCGGGGGAGCTGTGCGCGAGTGCAACAAAGGTCAGCTGGCGGCGCACAGTATAGAATACCAGAGGTGATTTGACTGTATGGACAGATGTTATTATGCAAAGACAGCGTGGTGTCTGATCAGAAGTCTGATACCGATCTACAACTCTGCTTCCTCGCCGGCACAAAGCGACAGACTCTTATTTCCCTGAGCCATTTGCCTTTTTTTTTTTTTTTTTGAAATACGGTGCCGTGCTCTTTATCCCGAGGCAAGGTAAGTGGCTGGCAGCACAGGCAGGATCTCTCTGTAATGAATCAACTCACTATCTGATCAAATAAAAACCAGGTGAGACAGAGCAGTGACATGCAGAGAAAGCAGAAATGCACCGAGCAGCACGTCAACAAATGAGGGATTAGGCTTTAGAATAACCGCATATGCATATATGAGATTAATCTGCTATTGACGGTGCAGAAATGAAAAAAAAAAATCAATCACACTCAGACTTTTATCCAGTTGGAAGCCTTTTAGTGATGAGTGTGTGTGTGTGTGTTGTATGCGCAGGGGACGACTGCCAAGTGTTGAACAGGGCACCGAGAGTGTGCAACTCACTCTCCACCGATAGCCAGTGTTTGTTAATTAAATTACATAACTACACTGAATTAGAGTGGGATAGGAGTCCAGGATGAACAGAATGCATGAGCATCTGTAGGCGGCAGGAAACAAAGGACATACTGTACAGCAGAAAGCACCTCAGCTTCAAATGTCATCTGGCAGCAGTTTCGCGGCTTCATCATTGGGCCGTTTGGTTCGTTCCGAAGCCGATTACCTGACGTGCGCGATGCAGGAGAGTCACGCGGCCGCCGTTCCTGACGACAAAGAGCTGCGGCACGTGAACCGTGTCGCATATTGTATTCACGAGGCGATAAATTATGTGCAATATGGTCTACGGCGCGACATCTGTAAGTCAGATTGGAAATTTGCAGGTTTTTTTTTTTACAACTCCGTCTTCCACCTAGAAAGCCAATAACGCCGTCAATCAATAATTCACAAGTCGGCGCTACGTAGAAATGATGCATCTCTTAGATTCAATTAACAAGATTTCAGCTGCAGAATGACACGAATGGCACAGTCGGTAGTAAGAAATAATAAAAAAAAAGGGGGTATTATAACACAAAAAAGGGTTTAAACAATATTAAAGCTTGTGGATTCAGTTACAGAAAAACGAACACGGACGAGGGCGAGAAATGAAAAAAAAAAAAAGCCTTTTCTTCTCCTGTCAGAGTCTGGTCTTTTAAACACCAGGCACTTAGTGGCACATTTGAATTTCTCTGCAAAATGAAGCACCGCTGAGCTGATGCACAGCTGAATCCATGCACGTGGTATCTGCAATGTGACTCAATACATCAAATCTACTATGTTATGTCACACCAAGATACATTAGGAAGTCGACCAGTGGACAGAACGTAAAGGACTCCCATCTGCCCGGCGAGGACCAGACGTTCAAAAGGCCTGCAAGGCTTTAGGACTGACGGTGAAAAGGTCACTTATAAATTGGTGTGAACCTCTTTAACATGCATTAGTAGGGATAGAAGCCGGCCTGTAGCTTTGAAGCTCAGCGCTTTGAGTCTGCTGATTATATCTGTGTGCCGTTATGGGAATGAAGTGGGCTACCTTTGTGGCAGAGAGGGGAGGGGAGAAAAAAAAAGGAAAAAGAGGCCTTTGGCTGCGTCAGAGGGAATAATAATGCAAAAGGGGGTCTAAGCAGAAGTGTCAACAAAGACAGAGGGGGCCTGTATCAAAGACGGATGTGGTGCCACGAAGACAAGTCACGCTCCAGTGCCCAGCAGGTATCAGGGATAACATATCTGATCATTTGTTCACACAAATTACTCCCTCAAATTAATAATTTGTACCCTTGTACTACTCAATTTGCTCCCCGCAATTAATAATTCACGTCCTAAAATTACTAAAATGGTGCCTTCGAATTACTCAATTCATTGCCATGAATTAAACGCAAGCCGGTTGAATTTATTGCAGCAGAAGGAACAGAAGTTACATGTTGTTCCCATCCCCGACCAGGAAGTAAACAGCACCCAGACATTGAATTAAACACTAGTTTTGTCTGCTTTTGTGTCTCATTTTGGGTCTCATTTGCATCGTTTTGTGTCTGGTTTTCCTGTCGGTTATTTGGTTTCATGGCTCGTTGGGACGCCGTCGCCTCCTTTTCATGATTTCGTGTTTGTCATTTATCTCGCTTTTCATTTTGTCTCCTATTGTGTCTCGCTTTTGCCATGTTGTGTTGTCTTTTTCTTTTGTGTCTTGTTTGTGTTGTTTTTCTGGTCTAATGTTTGTTCAGCTCACTGTTAGTTTGTACAGCAGCCAGCTGTTAACTGTCACTCTTTGTACGGCTCCGAAAGAAGCTTCACAACACTCCAGCTAGAATTTGGCTGGATTTGTACAGTAATATATGACAGCGTGCTTTGTTTTACTAATTCGCCCTCACAAGTTATTCATGTATTACACAGCTGCATGAAACTTTAAGCTGCGCGATCGTTCTCTTTTCCCTGCTCCGGTCTTCGGCTATGGCCTGTGGTCAATGTCATAATTAATTGTGTCTCTAATGACCATAACTTCAAATTAATGCTACCAGTGGACTATGACTGCACTTTAAAGAGCTGCTGACCATCGTGATCTGCTGCAGAGATATAAGCTTTTACATTGCATCAACAAACAGGAGAGATATTAGATAAAAGTGAGTAAAAGGGTTGCCAGGGAAACAGTGCTGTAGAGTCTCAGTCTTAATCTTTCATCCATCAAAATATTGGCTTAAAAATGAATTGCCGCCAGCATGTTACATTCTGCACAGAGCTGATCCAACGCTAAAGAATCGAGCAGAGGCCCGATCATACATATTACACTCTAACACGCTTTACAATGACATGCTATCAGAGCGTGGCGAACACAAACAGCAGCAGCAGCAGCAGCAGCGATGGTGCGTCTGACAGCTGTTCGCTGCAACAACATGTGTGGCCGTCTGCACAGAGGTTTCCGTCAATGACAGTTATTTAAGGCTCCTCATTATTAAGATGGACAGGTTGTGTACGAAACAAGGCAACAATACACCCAAGACCTGCATCCATGCTGCCATAGCTGTCAGCGGTTACCAAGGCCCGTCCAGCTCTGACAGAATATAGCCCGTAGCAGTGTTTTAGAGACCCGGGCGACGTGCAATGAGTGAGCGACAAGCAGGCGTTAATCCGTCTGGTACAGATTTTAGACGAGAAACGTAGAAAACGTTTGCAAGAAGCAGGTGATCAAAATGCACCGCTGCTCAGACAGCACTCCGACTAAGTCCCTGATTAATTAGTGAGGTTAGGACTGAAGCGTGGGAGGCTGATGTGGGCGAATGTCGGGATGGATGAATGTACATGTGCACGTAAGGACGGATGGAAGGGAGCTGGCGAACGGATGTTGAGCTGAGGGGGGGTGGACAGGCGTTCTGTAAGGGATGTCCCTGTGCTGTTTCTCTGGTGATGGTGTTGGTTGGGTGTGTGGCGAGCCATCAGTACAGCAGCGGATCAATGGCACAGTGAGAGGCCGCCAGGGACACGGATCACGGCTGGCAAATGACTTCAGTTATTTGGAGCTGGTGCTGGGGGAAGGGCGTGAGTCAGGAAAGATCAGTCAATGAAATAAAAACGCATCAAAATGGATGAAAAAAAAAAAAAAAAAAAGGAGCATCTGCCAATCTATAAAAAACGATGCACTCCGTGACTCTCAGTCCACTGATGGGACGTCCCTGCAGACTTACACAACTCTGCAGCAAATTATAAGCCGAGCCCTGACAACAGACAGCAGGAAAACTGAATGTCTAGAAAGCCATATTAAATACGGACGCTATTAAAAAGCTCTCAAAAAGGGGACGGTAAAGCAGACGCTAAACAACACGTGTGGCTTGGAAACGTGACGCAAACATTGGGGAGTTCATCGCATTCCCTCTCCTGGACTCGCTGCTTTCCAAATTTACATAATCATAAGTCATTTTAAAAGCTCGCTGCTGAAAACCAACAGAGACGCTCCAATCCAATACCATGGATCGGTTCCTGTGCCCAAACTGACCTTGCGAATGGATCCTGTGTGACCCACGGTGCATCCGATCCACATTAAACACACTTTCTTTGTCGGCGGCCTGATAAAATTCAGCGTTTCGCAATCAAGTCACTTTCACCGTGACTCAGTTTTTTGTTTTTTTGGTGCCACAACCATCTCTGGCCTCACGCTACCTCACATCAGAATGACTGTGCTGGCTTCCTCGCGGTGAGGTGGCACATTTTGAATATGAGCAAGAAGGGAGCACTGACTGTGCATTTGGAATAAGATACTCTCGGCTAAAACACATCAGCAGAGGAAAAACACTTCACCGGTGCGTCCCTGAAATCTAATTGGTGCATTCGGCTTTGCATTTTTTTGCTATTGTGTTGTCTATGCAGCGGCAACAAACATTAAAGCAAAACCCCACGATAAAGGAAGGCTCATGACGAGGGAGAATTTCTACTTCATAAACCAGAAGTTCCAGGAATTAACAGCCAGAACTGTATTTGAATAGGACTCCCAGAGTGAGTATCATCTCAACTTAGTGTATTAGGACACTGAGTACAAGTGTAATGGCCAGTTCATCACTCCAATAACATATAGGCAGCCCTGTTTATACTGCAATAGCCAGCTGGTTGCATTTATCCCTTTTACTGACCACACAGCAGCTCGCCACAGATTTCACTGCAGCACCGTGTCAGTCTGATTATTCCTGATGTGTGAATGCAACACAGGATATCTGGAGAACTGACTGTGTCAATGGGAAGCATGGACAAACCAAAGCTCCTCCAAAGTCTGGCTGCGACTACTTTTATTCCAACTCTCATAATGATAAATTATAAAGGTGTGGAAGCCTGAAAATTACCTCTTAAAGCATCTCCATATATCAAACGTTTGTTTTAAGTTCCACTTTTTTTTTTACACAATCTGCATGTACAGACCCTTGCAGCTTGGGTGGCTGACAATATTTCCATCATGTGTACCTGTATGAACCGTAGACAGGTGTTAGAACAACAGGTTACCCCTTAAATTAAACTGAGCTTCTTTCCATCCTGGTAACCATAACAACACATCACAGCCGAGCACTCCAAGTCCAGGTGCACCGTGTTTAAGGTGCACAGAATAAAGTTCAATGTAAAACTCCTCACAGAGGTCCGCGGAGACGTTAACGCTCTCTGGCATTTCCTCTGAAAGCCACTCTGACAGGCCCTGAAGAAGACATTCCCTGCTAGCTTTGCCGTGCCGAGGCCTGCCCCCCCTCCCCTCTCCTCCTCCTCCTCCTCCACCACCTCCTCCACAATGCCGTGACACAGGATTAGCTTTCATTAGAGAAGGCGCTGTAATCAGCTTTGGAGCATAGCAGAGACGGAACAATGGAGGAGGCTGAAAGGATCTGGAAGACAGGGTGCTATGGGTGCATGCTCGGCTGTATGCGAGCTATTTCCACCAACGGAGCCTGTGGCACACGACAGCCAGATAGTGTCATGTCCACAATTATCGGTATATTCCCCGGTGTTGCGTTACTACGTCTGAAAGCCTGCTGTCATGGCAAATAAATCAAATACAACGTCAATGCAACGTGCTAATTGCTTCACTTGTCTGACACTAGGAAGCAAGGCATTCTTGACCTGCACTTGGGGGGCAGCAGCACCTATAGATTTTGCTGCTACATGTAATATTTAGAGGCTCTAATTGGCAGTTTGCAGACAAGTGGACAGACCGGTTAATTTGCAATTCCTCCTGTTTGCGCCTGTCCATCTACAAGCACAACCATGAACTCGCCCCAAAGCAAAGAAAAGCAAGATAGCTACCGGATGTACTCACACATAGGAGGTCAGATGGATGTCGGCTTTAGACTTTGCACTGTTGTAAAGTGCAAATGCTATCAGAGGACTTGATGGGACGCTAAATATTTAATGGGTCAGCCATCTTTGGTGCATGTAGATCAACTAGGTGTGTCCGGGACAACGACCAAGCTACGCCTCATGAAATCCACGGGATCAAGAATTTCAACTGCAATCAAAATAACACGCACAGATCATAAAGCAAAACGAATTCTTCTCGTACCGCCTCCCTCAAAGCAAACAGACACAACTGATCCCAATATTGAAGTGTCACTCATGGTTCAAATGAAATTATGTCTCGCAACCTAGAAGGTGTGCGACGTTGACACGATGACGGCATCTCTGCGCGGGCCTTTAAGGCTGCAATTTCGACATTTTCTTCACACGGTAAACAGAAAGGTCAGGCAGCTGACGATGGATTGGTAGGCATGTTTGGATTCCAGTCTGGACAAAAAAAAAAAAAAAAAAACTAGCCCAGCACGTTGACAGAACCACCTTTGTGCGAGTCTTCCACCGCTCTCCATCATGTTGTCAACTGCCGCATGTATTCGGAAGGACTGACGACACAGGTCTATCGAGAACATATGTCCCCACTAACCCTGGAGAGCTCTGCCAGCGCACCGGCAGCCACTTTACAAAGCGTTTTTGTTGGTGGCTTGTTCTGTGAGTGCGCACTGACATGCAGGCAGGCGGCTGGACGGGATACAGATCCGCAGCGAGCAGTTCGGCTAACAACACCAGAAGCCTGACTTCAAAAGTCGAACACGTGAAACCAAATACTATAATGATAGCATGACAGAGAGGTAAAAATATAATGCAGCGTGCTACCACAAATAAACTGCAGCAACGTTTGCAGAAGTGCTTTCAAATGCTGGTTAGTCATGTAACGTTAGATCTGTAAGGAAATTAGCTGTAACTCTGTACCTGCTACTGAAAGCTTTCATTTGTTTCACCGGCTGCTGTAGTGAACCGTCCAGCGGCACCCTTTAAATATTTCAGCTGACATATATAACACTTCTGAGGAGAAGGCTGGAAAGAAATGTCTTGTTAATGGAGTGAAGTCAAGAAAACACAGGATTTCAGAACAACATTATGAAGCTACTCAAGGATGCTGCACATCTGGAGGAGGTCGAGCTCCACGATATCGCAAATCCTTAATCAGAAATCTGCACGTACGACTCTTCAAACAACCTATCGACTACAGCATTATCCAGCATGATACAATGTGGCATGTAAATCAATAGAAAGATGCTGTTACGTTCCAGAAACTCCAACTGACTTCAGTGTTTTCTGTACTCATTCACAGCTTGCCTCTGAGATAATATGCCTCAACAGGCGTGATCGCACCTCCCAAGGAGGGCTCGTTGGCAGCCGGGATGTTGGCATTTCTAGAATGCAATTACTAGACACATACAGAGGGGATGAGGCCAGTCTATATTTGCACCCACACTTGGTAAACGGAGCATACCAGACCTGAGGCTGACCCAAATAAAACACAGCCTGAACTGTAGATAACATTCCTCATCATTAATTAACCCCCACCGCCCCGATCCTCTCAGCCGGGAAGGTTACCTGCCTGACTTGAAAATTAATACCGCACTGCCAACTATCACAATGATCTGCAGACTGGGGCAAACCCTCCCGACCGTGCAAGAATAGCCGCATCACATATGTGAAATGGCATTCCTGCATGCTGTGTCAAAAGAATGAGGATGGGTCAGCAGCAGCGAGTGTGTTCTAAATGAATACGGCGTTCAAGTATAATATGCCATATAACAAGCGTTTTACTGGCATCAAGTGTTTGTGTTCAAGAGATCCATGGCTGAGCTTTCATTCCTGGCAGGCGGACTGTGGTTTTTGGGAGGACAGGTGGTGAGGCAATGGGATGGCACAGCCAGCCACCTCCTCCCACCTCTTGCCAAGACAACAAGGCCCCTAAGAGTTCCCTTCCTCTGCCATCGCTTCCTTTTCCCCCTTGCCCACGCCCACCTCTCAAGCCCATCTCTGTTTCTAGGCCATGACTGCGCGGGTGTGGTGGGTTCTCCTGCCAGCAGGGGTACCTGACTGCCAAGAAAGAAAAGCAAAAACAGCACGGCGCTGAAATAGGAGGGAGGGTGGGCAACAAAGGAATTACTTCTCTAAAGACCGGAGGAATTCTGAGTCAGCAAAGGAATATAACTCCACACCAAGCGCGCACACACACATATCTTGTCTCGCCATTCCCAGCCCCCACCACCCCACCACCCCACAGGAGCTCCATATATCAGGAGAAACTGTGACAGAGCCCCCGAAGTAGCTGCTATTATGCAACCCTTCTGGGCTAAAAGTGACTGTAAAGTAAATCATCCTTCTCTGCCGCCAGCCTGACCTCCATATTGCAGAGAAAGCACTTTCAAAATTCACTAGTGGAGTATAATGCTGAAGGCACCATCTGTGCAGGCTTTACTAGCAGCAGTGAGATTAAAGGCAGTTAAAGCCTCACATTTGAAAGCCATCTCCTCCGTCAGCATCCAATCAAAGATGAGAGCATAAGTAAGGGGCCGAGGCCTTTACTCTCTAGGCACGGCTGGGATGTGTGGGTCAAGCAGCAGTGAGCTGCCTGGGTCGCGGCCCTGCTCCCTTTGGGACAAACAGGCCTGCTACAAGGGTCATGTGTTCTTGAGGATCAGGTCAGTGAGTAGGTTCAGCTCACTTGACAGCTTGACTGCCTGAAGGGAGCCTTGACTCTCTTCTGCTGCACTTCACTCGCTGCTACATGCAAATCTTGTCAGACCAGATACAGGGGGGGGTTTCTCAAAGTCTTCACCTTTGCAAAAATTTCAAAGGGCACTCCTGCTGGGAATAAACATCCAGCAGCTGTAATGTTATACAGACAGAGGGAATACGCAGGGCTGACAGTTCAAGTAGGACAAAATACACTGTTGTAAATCCTGGGTGGGGTATTTAAGTTATCCGCCGCTCAAACATGCACTATATTTACTTTCATCAAAAGCAAATAGGCTGTAAAAAAAAGACATCCCATGCAGCGCTGCAGCCCGGTGCACTGGAACAGAATAGCTCTGTACTGTATGCACCATCTGTTGGGCTGAAAAGAAGCCCCTGCCCTGCTAACTGCTGGCTACCAAACACACAGAGCTCAGCGAACGTTTCATGCAGTTTACAACTATTGTCTGACATCACTACTGCCATGTGTGTTTGTGATTATAAATAACCATGGTTTTTTTGTTCTGGTGGAGGGTAGAAATTAAACCGATGCCAAAGCGCTGGCTGAAAAATCACTCGCAGATACACTATCTGCAGGCCGACCGGCTGATTTGTACCTCGATTTGGCCGTCCCCGAGGCTCGCCACATTCCTCCCGGGGGATCGGATTACGTTCTATACAGGGAGACGGTCCTGAGGCATTATGGGTGTTTTGGTCTTACAAACATGGGTCTGACACAGTTGAGCAGCAGCCTGAGCGAGCGAGCGAGCGAGCGAGTGTGCAAAAAGGGGAATGAAAAGAAACGCTGAATGAATGGCAGACGATGGCCTAGAGGAAGCGCTGTAGTCATGGTTGAAAGCCGGGGATGGCAGGACTGCAGCTAAAACTGAAAAGACAGAAATATAAAATATGTTGTTGGAGGGTGGCTGGAAGACATGACACAGAGACAGAAAATAGTCGAGCCAGTCAGGGGAAAAAAATAAAATAATCGCCTTTGTACACGATGTCTCACATTTTTACAGGACGTAAAAAAAAAAATAAAAAAAAAGGCTGACTGAAGTAACTGTCGAGCCTCAGTAGAAGAGCTGTCAAAGACATTGTACTCTTTAGTATTCTCCAGGCTGTGTGACACGGATGTGGACATACCAAAAGTTGTGTTCACAGCAGTAAGTGTGCACCAGCGAGCTGCTGTCACTCAACAGCCTCGCCGGTTTCTGTGGGGGCAGGACACTATTAAAGGTTTGCATGATATAGAAAGGCAACAAACAAGCTGCCAAGAGCGCGACAGCTCGGGAGCGCCTCGATGTGTGCGTGTTTGTGTGTGTGTAGCGTCGGGCCGGGGTGTGACAACGGTATTAATTACCAACAATGGACCACATCTAGGACTCGGGGAGTTCACATAGAGCGGAGATTAGCCTGGTGGAACAACATGTTGAACACAAACAGTGCAATGGGAGGTTCCACCTTCTTCCCCACATCTGACATTCTTCAGAGTCTTTCCCACACGTGTATTAACATGCACGACAATGACAGCCGACGAGTGCATCAACAGAAAATCTCTCTGTGTGCGTGTGTGCGATCGATAATTGATCCGTTCATAAATGGCAGGCCCACTTTACAGCCAGAAGATACAGTAGGAGTGCCTGTGCTCTTAATGGTGCAACAGGGAGCGGGCTGACGTTAAAGCTCGAATGATTGGTCGGTGTAATGTATGGTGTTTGGACGGGCACAAAATCAATGGAAGCCACGGGACGCGAGGTGTCAGGCCAACTTCCCTCCAGTTGCACGAATGTGGACGACTCAGACAATTATTTGGGGAATATTCCCAGAGAACATCCACCGACTGGTTCTCTCTGAGCCGACTCCGGGGTGTGATTTAGTGGACAAAACAGCAAGGGCAGGAGAACAAACGCACCTCTACAGTTGGTCAGCCCCCAGTCTCCCCCCGCCGACACACCACAGTCACGACTCCAGCTCCGGTCGGCCTCTGCAGCCTCCGCGGGCGGCCGTCCTCCTCCCCCGCCCTCTCCACGTGGGAGGGAGTGACTGAGTGGCCTGCCATCGCCGGCTCTGGGGCAAACTTAACACCTCGCTGCCCTTTTCTGTTTTTGCCCACGGGCGAAGGAAGAACGACGGCAAATTCGTGCAAAAATTCACTTTAAAACCCGAGTCGCCGTGTAGATGAAAACTCAAAGGAAAAAAAGCGTATTAATAATAAATACGTGGATGAGAAGCATCGGGAAGCGCTGTCGTGTCTCGTCACACGAATCTCACGAGACAACATCCTGTCAGCTCAATTACAGACATCTGATGAAAGAGTTTAATAATTTTTTTTTTCCATCGGTAAACGAAGATAAGCAGTCACCAAATTCACCACCACGTGGAATCAGAGGGTTAATTCTCAGCCAGGTGGTCTATAATTAACGCGTGTGAATGAGTGTAAATAAACCTTGGGGCCTCGACTCACCTCCAGCTGTATTTGTATAGCTGGAGTTTCTCTCTCGTCCACACACTGGGCGCTTTAGCTCGTAAACCGACGACACCTGAAAAAAAAAAAAAAAGTCCCCCCCCTCCTCCAGGATTGTCATTTCACGCACCAGGATCAACAGCGAACGCGCCGAGGGAAACTACACGGCACATGATGTGCTTATTTAGCCATCTGTAATTAGGGCTTTCCTCAATTAAGCTAATTTTTTTGCTCACTTGCTTAATGTAGCCGAGCAATAAAACACCTTACTGTTAAAAGGCTCCGTGCAGAACCCGAGAGTGGTGTTTGCTTTTCACAGCGCCGAGTGAAAAATGAATTTCTTTGTCTAAATCCCTTAAAAAAAAGCTAAATCGCATTATCCAACACAGGCAGCAACGGAGGGGGGAAAAAAAAGAAAAAAGCAGCTCAGTGCTGTTGTCCCCTGTGTTACTTATGGCCTTATTGAAGCATATCCATAACGCTTGATGAAAAGTATTGATTGGACTTTTAATTAAAAACATTTTCCTCTCAAGTCTCCAGCTGCAAATGAAATGAAATAAAAAAAAGCCGAGGATTTAAACCCTATACGGCAAACAACAAGTGGGAGCTGGTACGTATGACATTTAATATGAGTCCTACGCATTCTTCACCTCAAGGGTCCGCTGGCTTTTAGTCAAAAGCTATGAGTCCTGCCCTGGAAAATGTCAAACTGCATTTCAAGGACTGAACCCGTCGCTGGCCAGAAACCACCGGGGCAGCATGTCTGAATGCGCTGATGCCATGTTGGCGGCTGCTGCTGCTGCTGCTGCTGGTGGTGGTGCTTCAGCCATCAGCCAAACCGAACCGCCGCCAAAACAAACCTGCAGTGGAACGCGGCGCTACACCCCGAAGACAACTGTGAATTCTGTGTGAAATCCTGTTCTGCCGTGAAAGCTGATAGGCTTCATCAAACACCCTGGAAAAATAAAAAAAATAAAAAAATAAAGCGCCTGATCAAACCGAAACAGGAGAATTAGTGCGGTTCAGGAGCAAATTTGCTTTTCGGAGTCACTTTGCAAACCAGCATCACTGATTGGAGCGTAGAAAGACACATAGGTCGATATAACAAACTTCCTCATAGCTGAGGTCTGGCTCTACTCGTATACTAGTCGCCTGCAGGAAATGAAAAAAATAAAAAAATCAGCATATTCAACAGTTCTTCACAGGAACAGGTCGCATTTGCATCAACTTCAGCGTGTGTTTGTATGTCAACAAGTACAAATGCTTACAAGATAGCAGACAAGAGGCAATCTCCACTCCACTCCCACCATGAGATATTGTGTTTTCTTACCGTGTCACCCCCCCACCACCACCTCCCTCTATAGTTGATGAGCCGACACAAGACATTCCTTCCCCTGCGGTGACTTTTTCCTGCTTACTAATCTACCGTTTACAGGCACCTCGCAGATGGCTTTACTCATTTTACCCCAAATTTGAATACAAACGACCGCCTGGCACAGCACAGGAGTGTGTGTGTCTGTCTGCATCTGTCACACGGCGGCGTGCAGGGGCTTGTCCCGACGCACCGAGCCTCCCGGTTAGCATGCAGGTATGTTTTCGCAACCTTCTTCCTCTTTAAATGGTGCGGCGAGAAAATCCCAAAATTGTATGTTCGGGAGGGATTTGTTCTAGTTAAAAACATTACATTACCACCGCGGAAATATTTTATTCGAAAACATTACTCAGCGCTGCTAAAATGGTTTTTCATTAAGGTATACGGTGTAAGCTGCGTGTGTGTGTGTGTGTGTGTGTGTGTGTGCATACCTGTGGGGCTAAATAAATATTCAGCTCATTTGAAATACCAACAGAGTGCTATTCTTCAGCGAAGGATAAAGCTCCGAGTGAAAATGTTCATTCATTACGTTGATGCGCTGATTTTAAATTATGCAGATTCGACTGCTTTAATGGGCTGCAAGGAAAAAAATAAAATCAGACTCCAGCAGTCACAGAAAACATCTTATTCTTTAAAAAAAACATAAATAAATAGAGACAAATGCTACATGCTGATTAAATTCACCTCAATTCTGCAAACCAATCTGACATTTATGACACAAGAAGCGCTGCAGATGACCACAGAAACCAGGTCGCTGCATCTTTTTTATTTTAATTTTAAGAAAACCCACTGAGCAACTTCCAGAAGCACTGACCACCTGTAAAGATTAAGTGTATTGAAACTTGTGCAGCTCGCTCTGCTGACCAAACACTTGGAAGCGACTCTGCGAGGATTAAAAATGTGTCCAGATTTACTTGCCAGAACCTTCGCTTGTACTCAGAAAGCTGGATTCAGTGAATTCGTTTGGCTATTTAAAGGAACAGTCCGTCTAAAACCGGCCCTTCATATTTGCTCCCTTTAGCCGCTTTCCTTCGCCCACTCCTGCACATATATCACCTCCCATGATGAGTTTTTATGTTTTTTTAAATTACTATCACTACTAGTGTTATTACTGTGACAATATCGCTACTGTGAGGGAAGCGTGAGGTGAGCACAGTTTGGATCGACTTCATAAAAATCATTTAGAAAATAAAGTGCTCTTATTCATTTGGATTCAAAAGTGAGACTGAAAGATTAATTTTACTGCAGTGGATGTTGAATGGATCGACCATTCTAGTTAGCAAATCAAGCTATGATTCACAAAATGAAAGAAATATATATAAATATATCGCTCCTGAATCAACTCATCATGCACCGAGTTGTTAATTAAATTGAATTTCAATGATTCACAGCCCTTGACAAAGCATTTGCTCCCAGCTTTTTTTTTTTTTTGGCAAACAATCGGCCGACAGATGTTTCTCTGGATTTGAATTCTTCCGAAATCTGCTTTCTCGATTAACTGACCGAGCTAACGCGTGGACGCGGGCGCAGCCTGCCCCCACACAATCCAGTGTCTTCTGCAGCCTGTCGATGCTCGGCCCCTCTGAGTAGGAGTCGAAGTGAGAAAGCAGATTTACTACTCCGCTGGCCTCTAATATAACCCAACTACTCCCAGTTCACTGGGTTAGCCTCTCCTCCCCCACGCTCATTGTGCTGGGTGCCCAATATGTAGTTACATGTGTTGCAGACACTGTATTGATTGATTTGTGACTGTGCTGCGACCGAGTCCACAGAGGGATCTAATGACACACAACTCCTGCCTCTGTTCCAAATGGCTTTTGTTAGCCACTGTAAGCTCACAGCAGCGCCATGTGTTGCTGTCTGCCAGCCATGAAATGGGAAATGCTGAGCGGTTGTTTATACCGAGGCGGATTTTTTTTTTTTTTTAACCAAACACAACAGCACAACATTATGATCTATGGCCCACTGTGGGTATAGGCAATCAAGAGAGGAATTTTTTTTTAAAGAAAAAGAGGGAAATGTGGCCCATGTGGTGTTCATAAGGCACCTTAAGAAGAGCCACAGCTTCCATCAACATATAAGTTACAAAACCGCTGCTTACAAAAGGGCTCATATGTATTAACAGTATGAGTTCAAAGGCTCGCAAATCCCCAAACTGTACTCATAGGATTAGCAATAAGCTAAAAACGCCAAGGTAGGTATAGAGTTTTTCTCCCCCCTCCTCCTCCCCCCTTTTTGCTTTATCAAAACCCAACATCCATTTGTTCACATGAATTAGCAAGAGCAGAAGCTAATGCATGGAGTCAGATTACAACCTCCGAGCAGAGCCGCCTTTATCCCCCTATATGGAGCTTAATCTGTCCAAATCCGCTGCTTTGCCGTGCCCTAAATCCACAACAGAGCCTAATTCCTCTTTAATCTAATGAGCGGTAAAGGTGCACTTTCTCGGCTTCAGGATACCGCAGACCCGAGCATCTGGGGCGTCACATCGCAGCCGAGGTGACGCAACGCCGCCGCCACCGAAAACTACCCAAAGGATCTCTTGCGTCACAGCAGACCGGGCAAGAAGATACTAGCTTTGATCGTTTGTGTGGTTATCTCCTTGTCAGTCATTGTTTCTGCTGCAGGCGACGTTTCCAGGTTGAGTGGACGGCTGTCAAAAACACACAAAAAAAGAGAAAGAGCAGAGGAGCCCCTCCAGCCGCCAGCACCCAGACTTCTCTTCACATGCCAAGGAGATAAGTCAACAAACAAGGAGAGAGGTGTCGCCCCCCCAACACTTGTGAAACTCAGGAAACTGACTGACTAACTTTTACTGATTCAGAAAAGTTCGAAAACACAGGAAGTCTTGCACAGCCAAGCGAAGTCTTGCAGGTTGGACAAGTGTGGAAAGCTGAGGAGGAGGAGGAGTCTGGAAACTGGAATACGATTAATAATAATTGCGATCATTACGCCTTCTCCTTTCGCATAAAGTACGATGTGGCTCAGATGAACTTCTCTGCTCTTCAACAGGAGCAGCTACAATCAGTTACGTAACACAAACAAACGCAGCCAATCAATATAATAAGAGCCGGAGCCAAGAAACGCATCTGGAACGTTGTCTTACTTCATCGTTTCTTCTCTAAACTTAAGTTCCACTAAGCTGATGAATAATTGGGATTAGAAATAATGACTAAAATAACTGATAACAGAAGTAGTCAGAGTTTTTCCATTCACTCTTTCTAAGGAGCAAGTCAAGAAAACAAGAGTGGACGAGACATTCATGCAACTCCAGACGAGATAAATTCTATTAATTAGCAGAAAAACAGCCAAAATTAAATATTGAAGCTAATTTTCCTGTTAGTTTACAGATTTTCCCTTTTTGGTTAAATTACATGTTAACAGAAAAAAAGGCTAAAAATGTAAATAATGTCCAAAAATATAATTATTTTGCAAATATTTGTTGTTACTTGACAGAAAAAAATACATTAAGAATTGAAAAACACAAAAATATACATAAATTAAAGACAATAACTAGTAAAATCACAGAAAAAAAGTATTATTTAAGGTTAAACTGAAAGAAAACAGGCCAAAACTGTAAATATACCACATCAAAAATCTGTATTTTTTATTTTTTACAAATGGCAGTTTGTTCTTTAACCATGTTTGGCTGTAAAATTACATATTTAAAATCAGTAGACATGTATTATGTGACTGATATTTGCCATTATTTTTAGTTTAGTTGTTTTGTTTTTTTGCGTTTTTGTTAAATTTCACAGTCTTTAACCATTTTTCATGTGTTTTTCTGGCTCCCATGCTGCCAAAGAGTCATCGTTCTTTCATTTTTTTATGGAAATAATCAGAATAATATAACAATCAGCCAGAACACACTGCAACCACCCAAGAACACTGCACCTCTAATTACACGAAGACAGTTTAATGCCATCTTTTTTTGTTTTTTTGCTCTTACAAAAAAAACAAACGTCCTTACTGGCTCTTGATTAAAATTAAAATGCTGAGCAGAAGGGAAAAAAAACTGCGTGCCAAACACAAACTAAAGATGGAGTTACTGGTTTTGCAAGACGTCACCAACATGCAGCAGACAATTTCCACTGAAATTTCAACTTCACAAATTACACACACTGGCGCACGATTAAACTTCTAAACAGCCTCTGCAGCGGTTATTATAAATCACCCAACTTTCCCTCAGCGAGATCCCCATGCAAATAAACCTAATGACGAGGTTTACGCATGCTAATGAGGAAGTATCACTCAGCATGACAACACCTCGAGGAAAATTGGTAATTTTATACGTGTGTGTGTGCGTGCACCTGACGACAGAGGAACACGACAATGGCACACATGTCGGCCTGTGAAGCAGACCGGCGTGCAGGTGATCACACGTAAGGCGAGGATCAAGTATGTGGCATTACTTAATGTTCTGTTCTATAAATGACTCGGCTATCCAGCTGGGATCAGTGGCTGGCATTGCGCCGCTGTCACCACCGCCGTCTCTCCGACCCACGCACGTCTGAGCATGGGGGCCTCTTCTCAAAAGTCAAATGTCAGATGTTATCCATCCCCACTCGCAGAGAAGGACCCGGCGCGGCATCGGGGGCTCGGAGGCCCAGCTTCTCAGCCGGTGACGGAAAAACACCATTACGGAGCTCGTTTTGCTTTGCAGCGCCGGGCCTGTCATGATTGCACCATGACAACCATATTACTGATTATTTTATATCTTAGCCGGGGCAGCGCTGTTACACAACCACGCAGGGTAGGATCAGGTTCCCACGTTCAATTTTCACTCAACAAGTTCACTGTAGACACAACTCTGAAGAATGATGAACATTGAGCGATTAAAACATGACATTTAACTAGATATCTTTGGATTTAACAGCGCTAGTTGTGGTTAGTTGTAGCTAATAATTGCAGCAACAACAAAAAAAACAAAAGCACAGATTCGGACAAAAATAATCAGGATTATCATTCATCCCCAAGGTAATCCTTATTTAACTGCTACTTAATCAGGTAAGCCTTTAAAAAATGAATGCAACAGCTGCAATGATGAACCAGCGAGCAGGCAGGAAGACAATAATATCACCACACAGGCCACAGAGCTCGCTGAACAGAAAGGCTGCACGCTGGAAACGCTTCGTTTTTGACGATGAAAATGATGCAACGTCAGCTGATTAAACTCTTACCAGTAATTACTAAGCGGCGGCGGCTTTCGGGAGCATTAGGATAATATATTTCGTAAACAGGTGGATGCAAAGCACTTAGGATAAGTTGGACTGACACCTCGCCGCACGGCCAAAAACAAATTACTTCACACCTATAGCCTGCAGTTATTTTGTGGAGGTGCTTTGTACACAGCCAGCGTCCGTGTTGTCATAATACTGATGCATTACCAAAACACTGACTTCTGGAAACTTGATGAATGAATAATGAGCGAAATTACTTTCTCCACGTCCACATGAGGCTCAAGAGTGAGCCACATGAACCGGGCAGCTCCTCTTAATGTCTAATCAATACGTTTCAACCTGATTAAGACCATCGCAGGCCTTCGGGAAGCACAGGACTGTATTGAGACGTGCAATTCGATGGCATCTCCTGACGTGACAAGAGGAGAGCAGCTTCAGATCCATGTAACATCCAAGTCACTCGGCGGTATTGTTAAATCTCTATAAAACCCATACTTGTCATATCTATTTTTCAGTACCCTTCAAGTTGGCGGAGACTGTAGGGGTATGATCTCTTGAAATATTCATTACAAAAGCACCCGAGACACGCTGTGACTCTCTTTTAACACTCACCCCCATTTTCCCAGCAAAATGCAGCCACGGCACCGCTCTGTGTGCTCGCTCCGAATGGGAAATTGTTGCAGTTGTCGTTTTGTTGCAGCATTTTCGAGCCTTAACGGAGCAACCGAGTGTAACTCATTGGAGATCGAGGCTCAGGCTTGTGTGTAATACAGTCAATGATTCCGGTCATGGTCTTTTGAACAGCCTTTTGGAGATCTCTCAACAAAAAAAATAAATAAATCTTGATGTTTAATGGCCACTGATGATCTAATCATTTCAATCGGTTGAACTCTTGCAGCTAAAACTCAACAATTCCCTCATGTGCTTGTGCACACTGTGATCCCTGCACTGTTGATGATGTGCTGGGGAGTCGGGAGAGGATATTGGTTTGCAACTAGTGCTGGATCCAAACCAGCCAGCGCAAGTAAACACACTCTGTCATGTTATTTCTGCAGAAAAGCATTTGTCTTCCGTAACACGACTCGTGCTGCTGTCCTTGCACAGAAATGCTCTTTTTTTTTTTTTCCCCTCCTTGTTTTTGTGCTGCCTTTTTTTCTTTTTTTTTTTGCATGACTGACATGCAGCTGGGCAGGCTACGCTGCTCCTATTCCGGGTTAGGTCGACTCGATTATGATCTTTATTGCATTCTTATGGTAGACTGCAAAGGTGGAATGTCAGACCTGTAAACACAGAAGGCAGGAAGAAACCACCCCATGTGGCGTGAAGACACACAAATTGTGAGGTTACAAAATAGGCGACATCAAGTTGTATTATGCAATGGTGAAAAAAATAAAAAAGAGGAGCCTTACAACAAAAAAAAAAAAAACAGTGGTGCATGCAGAATGAGGGAAAATCGCCCTTGGGGTTGAATGCAATGGTTGTGCAATATGTGCATGCATACTGTAAAGCTGTGCACTGTATATGAATCAAAATGCATGTGTCACAGGGCTGCCTGGAGGCTCCTCGGTGCTACTGAACACAGTGTATATGCAGGCTGAGCGGCTATATCACGCCTCACAAGTAGACAGTGACACATTTCTTGCTAAATTCTTGCTCTGGTCTACAAACTGGAGTTAGCCTCACTTCCTAGTTCGCTGCTGCTGCTGCTGCTGCTGCTGTCACAGCTCGGCTAACACCCTTCTTCCTCCATAAGCCAAGCAAGCAAACATTTTCTTTTTTTTTTTTTTCGACTACATTTTGCTGCTACGACCGTGAAGTCAGCACGGAGAAGACTGTGGCAGCGTCTCGAAAAAAACACTCACAGACCAAAAAAAAAAAAAAAAGAGAGAGACAGAAAGCACACTCACATTTCACCACCCTGTCCGTCGTAGATAACTTCGGTTCATCATTCGGCTTGTTTTCGGACATTTCCAGTGTGATATAAAATTGAGATATAGCAGAAATGAGACTGAAAACGGTCCCTGCGTTGCTCTCGCCGAACAACTCTTGAGTCTATCCGAGAAAAGAGACCGCAGTGATCTCACTCGGTCCTATCAGCGGCCAAAAATACTTGCAACAGGGTTACAATTTCACTGCTGGTGCTGTAGGAGCTGCTCTGTCTGATTTACTGTTACTCTGGATCAAGTTGTCTGAGCGCAGTGTGCACCCGAACTTGGCTGCTCCTTAAGTCCCGCCCCACCGAGGGGGCAGCGGCGCTTCCCATTGGTGGAACAGCGACGGCCCGCCTCCCCGCTTGTGCATTGACTCGCATCAAAGGGCTGTTTCTGTGTCACTCCGGTATTAATAACCGCTGTGGATAACCTGCAATAAACTCGTGATCGATTTCGCGCTTAGGTATGCACAATAAAAAAATTAATGATTAATTTTTTTAAAAGATCAATCATTTATATTGGTTTGCAGGGAGATAATGTGGTCGATTTTTGTCAAATTGTTCATATTTACATGCTTAGGTGAATTTAAAATGTGGACATCACATTTTGGGTTATTTTACCACAGTATTCAATAAAATTTTTTATTTTATTACTATTTTTTTTATTATTATTCATTTTATAATTTTTTAATATATATTTTTTTATTTATTTTTTAAATATATTTTTTCTTTTTCCTTGTATTTTATATTTTTTTAAATATATTTTTTAAAATGATTTTCTTAGTTTTTTTATTTCTCTGCTATTTTGCTATATCAAATAGCAAAGAGAATTTAAAAAAAAAAAAAAAAAGCATATCAAACAAGAGTTCGGGTCTTAAGAGGTTAAAGATTTTTCTGGAAGACAGTATTGAAGTCATTTCTGCTTCAGCAAGACAACAGACAAATAAAAACGCTTAGAATACGTAGGGGAAAATAATAGGGAGTGCTGCACTGTGAAGAAGATAACACCACAACTGGCTAATGCAAATGTGAGTAATATTAAAAATCTGAAAATGTGCATTCTGTAATAATTCACCAAATTGTTCCATAACATCTGCTGTAAACACGAAGCCTCTTTCTAAGAATATACAGACGATAAAAATTAAAGAATAATAATTTTTTAAAAAACAGAATTGATACATTATATAAATATTATACTTTGATATGAAAACAGAGAAATTAAAAAAAGATAATGTCATGATGTGATTTCAATGTCTTCAAATAATCATATGATGAAAATACAACAACACAACTGAAATATATATACAGGAACCACTGACAAGTATTTAGATTCTTTTTTAAATTCATTCGTTCATCTTTATTCAAATTTTTCACTGTTAATTTTTTAAAACTACTTCGACCATGACCACCACACAGACCTACTTATTCATTCATCTAAAAAAATATGAATATGTTTGTTTAAATTATTTCATACATGTTAGTACAGGGATGCTATGCTTGCTCTTCTTAGTTCCAGCAAGCTATCTGACACTAAATTTAAGTTAAGTTGTATTTGATCCCATTTTGAAATGTGATTTCTTTTCAAACTGTAATTTTTTTAAAAATTCAAAATAAAATTTTCCCCATTAAACAGACTGAGATCAGTGTCTCACTTCACCATAACTGGCAAAATGGGACACCAACAAAATGTGCTTCTCTGAGAAGGTCAAACATATAGAACAGGTTCTTGGAATGTTGACACATAATTACATCCTGTTACTAAATAAATTGGATTTTCTTTTTAGATGTTTATATGCTGAACAGTGTTAATGTCACAAAGCTGTCACATCAGTTATCACTTTGATTCTGGAGACGACTGACGATATGTAATATTACACCCATGTTGTCAATGTCATACCCATGGGAATGTTTTCTTCATCATCAAATTCCTTTTCAGCAGTTCATAAAAAGTGTATTTGGGTTGTTTTATGTCTTCCTTGCAGTCATTGCAGAGCTCAACAGTCTGAATTTGCCAGGTGTCCTATTTTAACAATATTCACCCCACAATAAAAACACAGCAGATGAGGCCACAGAGGTTAAAATGTGTCAGTGTGTTTGGCAGTATACAGATAAGATACCAAGATAAATCTTTATTGTCATTGTGCAGTCATAGTACAATAAAAATCACTTCTCATCCACAACAGTGCTAAAAATAAAAAGGACATGCAGGTATCAGAGATGAGCTCATCCAGTCCACTTAACACATGAGATATGTCAAATAAGCAACTGTCAAAAATAAACGTTATGTACAGTTATGAGTATTATCAAAAAAGAATGAAGATTATGTACATCATATATAAACAATATATACATAACTACATAACTTGGGGATATCTGGATGGACCTGAGGATCCATCAGAAGATTAAATGTTTGCTGTAAACCTGCAGACTTTATCTAATATTTATGTTCTATTACTGATACCAGCTTTCTTTTCTCTCTTCCTTCCTTCTTATGTACTAAGAAAGACTTATTAAGAATAATAGATATGGATTGCCATCTGTTCCTCACATCTGGATTTGTTGTTGTTTTCCATTTACATTCTTCTACGGCCAACACAAGCTGTTCTGCTGCTATGTAAGACCACAAATATACAGAGCTGTAAACTCGATGTTTTAAAATAAATACAGATATTGTCGGGGAGGAAAACGGTGAAGAAACCCGGTGCTCTTCAAGAACTGGGCCAGCAGCAGTCTGTGAAGATAAAAAGATAATGCCTGTCCCACTTCCTATTAATGGAAATCCTTAGTATTGATCGGACGGCCAGAGAGTGTCCGAGGCACTTTGAATTTTAATGTAAAAATCATTTATTAATACATAGGCAGACCAACACATTTTGACTCAGGGGCTGTCTGAGTGTCCGCGCCCTGAGGAAGTCGACGTTGACTCACACTAATGACTTGCTTTACCAAGAATTCGGACAACTGTTATTGTTTTGTCATTGTGTGAGTTCATTTGAGTCAAAATACTGCAATAAAAATACAATATTTGACTTGTTAGCAAAGTCAAAGTCCAAAAAATGAGACAGTAAAGAATTTACATTACAAGTTAGATAAAAAATTACGTAAATAAATTGCAATTTTTTTAACAGAATAAATCAAAAATTATCAGATTATGACTCAAGCTTGTGATAAATTATTCATACAGTCGTCCTCAAATGTATTCATACCCTAACATTAAAGAAGGAAAAAAAACAACTGAAATAAGCAGAAATTGACAAAAGTAATAATAAATAAAAATGTAATGAAAATCATGGCGTTGCTTTTGGATTGAGGTTCAACAGAAATATTAAAATTAAAAAAATAAAATAAAATCAAACAAGATGATGGGACCCGAAAATTAATATTTTGTTGAACAACCCTTTGAGCCAATCAAGTGTTTTCTGTAACTCTCAGACGTCTGCACCTGTTGACAGCTATTTTATTTTCAACAGCAAAGTGCTCTAGGGACAGTTTTGTTTGTTTTTTAAAAATTATTCTTTTCAACCACAATTCAAAAGCACCATCTTATTTCACTAAAGAATAATTTAGCAAATTTTTATTTATTATTACTTTTTTCAGTTTCTAGTTATTTGAGTGACTATTGCGAATTTTGCATTTTCTTTAGTGGAAGGGTATGAATACATCTGAGGACTGTAGCTCCCAGAGGATGAATCTTTAGTGTTTGCAGCTCCCTCGCCTTTTAATTTCTAACTTTCTACATGGTCCCCCTAGCGCCACCTCAAGGACAAAGCATTATATCTTGATCTATCCCACTATAAAAAAATTAAAAAAAAATAAAAAATTCTGGAGTGAAAGCTGTTCAGAATACTCTTGGTACCCTGAAGATAAACCCCTTATTGTTCCAACTAGCCCATGTCCTCTCCGCTAGCACCCCCTTCAGGACAGAACTAGCTTGTTTGTTTACACAGGTCCAGTTTCACCTGCTGCTTTATTAGCTTCATCTGACAGGTGTCTATAGAGGACTTTATTTGTTGTAGTGTCTGGACCGGACAGCGTCTCGCGTGTGGATCTGCATGCGCGATAACAGAACGACCTGCCATTGGACACTCCCCAGATTTGCATGAAGGAGACCTCGACTCTCACCTGCTCGCTTTCCCAACAGTCGCGCCTTTCAGCCGCCGCTCAAAAGGGGGAAATAAACGGCGACAAACTGCTATTAGGGAGACGGCGGCGTGGCGCGAGGCAGTGGTTTGGCAGGTGGAGGCAGTTAATGAAGCTCTGGGTTTTTTACATTTTCTGCAATGAGGGACTGAGTGCATGGTAGGTCAGAACATCCTTTTTTTTTTTTTTTTTTTTATCTACGCTTGTTCTACAGACATTCACAGCAGATCATTAGTCGTAACACGCCTCAGGTTCCACTGCTCTGCTTTGCACCCAGACTTAATTAAACTGCGGTCAAGTCTCTTCGCTTTCCGCTCACCTGTCGACTGCTGCACTCTGACCTTTGTTATTTCCATTTTTATTGTTGCTTACATACATGCCTACTCCGGCTTTATGTGGTAGATTGGTTAAAAGAGGGATTTTTCATGATTACATTGTTGGAATTGTAATGAGAAAACTCAACAATCGTCTTCATAAAGTTAAAATTTACAGCATTAGCGTCACTGTGTTGCCTTCTTTACTCAAACCTTTCACCACAGTTACATTCTGACCTGCTGATCGTGTGCACCAGCTAAACTACTGACATCTAAATCACAGTCAGTTGGGATTTATTCCACCGCATTAACTCGCACCGAACACATTTATCTCCAAAACTAGTCCTGTAGCATATTTCTCAAAATCAAAACCTCACATCTTAACTTGTTCGCTGTTATCTTTCTGAACGATCTTTGTCTGCTTTGGCGTTGCAGGAAACTCCCTCTTATCTGAGCTCCGGCTGATTTGCGTGAGACCTGCACACGGAAAGAAATGAGCCAGACAGGTGAAGCTATTATTTATTCATTCATTCATTATTGCATACATTTTTACTCGGGTAATGAAAGTGATTAATGCTTTAATATGTGATGATTTATGGTTCTTTCGCGACGCTCAGAGCAACAGATTGGTGGAAAAGCTGTGAAAAATGCTTGTTAATGTGTATTCGATGCTCCACAGGATGCTGAACTTTTTGAGCATAACATGACTCTTCCTTGCAGCTGAGGACCTGCTGATCATCTACGAGACCGAGGCGCAGCAATGGGCCACCTACCTGTGCTCGCTTTTCACCGGTTCCGTCTCGGAGGCCGGGATCTGCTGCTACGACATCGCCACGGCGTCCAGCCGCAGGGACGACTTCCTCCGGCTGTCCCGCTACACCTGCAAGCTGCTGATCCTCTCCAAAGGCATGCTGGAGAGCCTGTGCCAGATGAGGCGCTTCTTCCTGGCCCGGGTGCTGAGCCCGGCGGCCCATGTGGTGGTGCTGCTGTGCGGGGTGGACACTCTGAGCCCTCTGCTGGAGCTGGTGCCCCTGAACGGTGATGAGTGCCTGCAGATCTCCAGCGAGCAGGACGCTCCGGAGTACCTGTCGGCCGTCACCGACATCGTGAGGAAAGGTATGGCTCAGAAAAGTCCATGGAGGCTTACTTTGTTATCCCAACACTGAGCACAAAACATTTACAGCACAAGAACAATTCACAGAAGTACTAAAACTGACAGAGTGAGGATATAAAAATATTTGTAACATGAAAAAATGTCTAATATGATATACATATGATATAAACACGAGGATCATCTGTATAGAAATACACCTGGGCCTGCTGGATGTGAGATTTTTCTTGTGGTAAAGCACAAAAAACGAAGGTACAAGAGCAAAATAAATCCACCACCTTCTGCAGAATACACTGAACCAGTACTATTGTTGTCCTGGATGCCCTCAAAGACCCTTCAGACCCTATTCCATGAGCCAATCAGGTGTGAAATCCAACCTTTCATTTCCCTACAACTCTACAACATCAGTTCCTTTTAATTTTTGGAAACATTAATCCTTTCCAAATGCTGTCTGCCGTTTCAAAAATGCATCCTTGACTTATTGATCTTGATTATTCCCCCCCAACAAAAGCATTAAAAATCTTCTCTGAAACTCTTAATACGGTGACAATTATTCTAAAGTCACTTCATTGAACATCTGTTTTGTATTCAAAGCCTCCGCCGACATAAACAAGTATTTTAACGCATGACAAATTGAATTCCAGTCACACTGTTGATCCCAGTTTTTAAAAACCCACAGCACTTCTTTTTTTTTCAAGGGAAAAGGGAATAAAAGAGAATTCATACGGCCTTGCTCTTCTTCTGCCATAAATGCGAGTGGAAAAGAATGCTCATTATGTGCGAGGACGCCGGAGCAGCAGCTTGGAAACCTGTTTGCCGGCTTTTTTTTTTTTTCAAGAGAATTGCAGATTGACACCCAGCGTTTCTCAGCACCTGCTCAAACCGTGTGCACCTCGACCACGTCCTCATCTGCCCCGCCAGTTACCCCCGGCCTCCTTGCCTGTTTGTTCCTAATTGCGCCGTTTGTATGAAATCATAAAGCGGAGGAGTGGGCTTGTATTTAAACAGGTGTGTGAGCAGGAGAGGAACATTGGATGCAAATGTGGCCTCCACTGATTACTCATTGCGAGCCATGCAAATTCAAGAGCCCTCTTCATCACTTCATGGCACTGATACAGCCGAGCGGTTCAAACCAGGATCCCATGAGCGGCGAGGTTTTAACCCAGACGTACCTGAGCTGTTCATGCAGGACGATGCCGTTTGTTTGTTTGTTTGTTTGTGAGTGTAGGTGTTTGATGCACGGCTCCAGTAGAGACAGATCACTTTGGTTTCTATAACTGCCATAAAACCAAACTCAACCATAAGACAGCGCGTATAAAAGAAAACGTTTCAGTTTCTGTTTGCTTAACAATCACAGAGTCATTTCAGGACACTCTGAATGTGCAGAGATGTTTCTGAGGGAGAAAATAAAGCACCTCCCCCTGGGCAGGTAATTCTGAGACAACTGCTGTGAAAGGCTCAATTAGTGCAAATCACAAAACGTAGAATTCAGCTCATATTCTGTTGTTCTACTTCTTGAGTGCTCATAGTACTGCAGTCCAATAATTGGCTATTTTGATGTTGTTGTTTTGGTACATTCAGAGTTAATGGTGCAGCTGATGCTGTCACGTTCTACATTAATAAGAAATAAACCTGTAAAATAACAGTTAATAAGCTGGCAGCTTATCAGCCAGACTTTGTTCTACCATCAGAAAATGGAAAAAATTCTTGTAATTAAAAGTGTGTCCACAGGGGGGAAAAAACAGGACATTTTTATTTATTTAAATTGTCTATCTGTAGAAAAATCATGACATTTTAATGAAAAAAAAGACATTTGTGATTATTTAATAGTGCACCTACAGTAAAAATATAATGCTTTCTGTTATTTAATGGTGTATCTACTGAGAAAATACTGCAAACATTATGTAAATCTAAAATATAACAAAGAATGTGCTGTATTGTTATAAAAAAAAAAACAACAAATTACCATTTGTTAAAATACAGATTTTTGATGTGAACATTATTTACAGTTTGGAGTGTTTTTATTGTTGTTGTTTTTGTTGTTTTCTACAGTCAACCTTTAAATTAAAGTATTTTTCTGTAGTTTTACTAGTTACTAACTGTAAGTCAACACAACAAACAAAATCTATTTACAGGGGAAAAAAACAAACTTAAAAACTTAAATTAACTTAATGGTCAAAAATGAGTTATCATTTGTAAAAATGCTGATTTTAATGTTCATGTTATTTACAGTTTTGGCCTTTTTTATGGTTAATGTGTAAATTGTTAATGCTTTTTCTGTGATATTACTTCATATTGTTTGTAATTTCCCAAAATAGGAAAAGTCTGTAAAATAAGCTGAAAAAACAATTGCAGTAAAAAAAACTCTTTAAAATAGTTAATCTGTCCACAAACTAAAACATGGAAGGTTTTTGTTGATTTATGTTTTACCTACTCTAGATAAAAATATTTTTAAAAAGAACCTTTTTGTCCACCAATGATGTATCTAGAGTGATACTAACACTTGTTAAAAATGTAAAAATACTGAAACAAGCTGATTTAAATTCATTGTAGAAGAATTAATTTTGATGTGGATGTTATAGTTGCTAGCCTATAGATGAGTACTTTCTTTCTGTGAATTCTGTGAACAAAACAGGAAGAAACATGTAAAGTAACAGCCTTTTTTGCAGCGTAGGATTCATTCTCTGGGGACTATGAGTGTTAATACAGATTTGTGCAGAAGCTAAATGTTAACAACACCTTTAGAGCTGAGGTGGCGGTCCAGCTAGCACACTAACAATACACGTGGCCTGGTCTCTAACAGACTCTTCTGCAGAAACTGTTGCTGCATCCTATGACTAATAAATAGACATCCAGTGACTCTTTTACAGGTGTTCCAGCCTCAGCAGCGAATGCCGGCCCCTTGACACACAAACCATCAGGATCAGAGCAGAAGGCGGAACAAACTCAGCCTACTGGAACTGACAGCGCCAGATCCAGCGTAATGGTCATTCCTCCCAGAGTTCCCTGCGGGGTGAGGCGCTCATCTAGTCGCTAGTGAGCCATTCCCTTTATTCACAAAGCACAAAGACTACATCCACTGTGCCGTCTGTTTGGCAGAGCTCCGCCGAGGTGTTCATTCTGTTGAGGAATGAGGCGGCCAGCAGCGACGCCGAGGTCGAGTTCAGCGGCGAAAACCAGATGCTGAGACTGAAGCCCGTCCAGTGGAACGAGCGAATCCTGTGTGTCAGGGCACCAGGTGAACAAAACGGGAACGTATGATAAAGAACAATGAAGCACTGTGATATTTCCACTCTGCCTCTATGGTATTTCTTGCAGATTTTCCTGCGGGGAACGTCAACGTGACCGTCTTTAGCGGCGGCGTGGCTCTGAGCGAGACGCAGTTGCAGTACTACAGCAGCCTGGAGGAGATCACCTGCCTCCTGTCGAGGGTAGCCGACCCCGTAGGCTTCATGTGTGAGGTAAAGGGCTGCCTCACACTCGTACCTTATCTCAGTTTTTATGACGGGGAATTCCACCGTTGGTTCCCCCAAAAGGTCAGCGATTAGGGGATTTCTAATCCTCTGCCCGACTCAGGAAACAACCCTGATGGCACCATATGACTACACATTTAGAAAAAAAATAAAAATGGTGGCATGAAGTGGAAGAAGATGGTGTCACAAAAAATAGGGTTGCATCATGGGAAGTGTAGGACCCAAACTGGGGACTAAAAACTCTGCTGCTTTAATCTGTTCATTCACTCTTTAATCAGTGGAAAAATCTTCCATTAAATGAACGCTAGCTTTGGTTTTGTGACACTTTCTGGCTTCCAACGGCGCTCAAGAGAGATGTGCATTTACATCCTGCCTTATTTCACAGCAGCCACATTGTGAAACAGAAAGCAGAGCGAACATATGCTGGCATAAAATGAGCAGCGAGCACACCTTGAACTTTCAAGTTATAACACTTGCAAATTTATTCAAATAACCACAGTCAATCATTGATTCAGTAATGCAGGAAGCCCATTTGAATGCACTCCTGTTCTCTCTCTTCTCAACAAAAGTAACTCTTCTGAGGCACTTTAAATGTGTTATGCTACTTAGTGACTCATCGTTATGTAACTCAGTCATAGAAATTAGTCAATCACCGCCTTGAAACGCTGCTTATAATCGATCCGCATCAAGCCATTACAAAAGACGTGCGAATAAAAAAAAAAAGAAAGAAAGAAAGAAGGAAGCATATTTCTGCCGAGGTTTATGTGAGCCACTGTTTACTGTCGCCTTTTCTCAAACTGAAGAGGCAGCAGGTTTCAACCTTCTTCCAGCCACGAACACTTGATTTGATTAGGTCTCTTCTGCTGAAGAGGCAAACTTGAGCGATGCCAAGAGAAGAATTTTCAAACTAAAAGCGTAGACTGGCAAGACGGCGCTCTGATGTGTGCGACGGTTAAATTCAAACTGGCACTTTTACTGCTCCTCTTCAAGAAATAGCACTCCCACTGGGTTTTTTTTTTTTCTTGATGGTGCTTTCATTTGTTGACCAAATCCAACATTTTATTTATTTATTTATTTATGTTTTTTTTGCTTGTATTGGTTGTTGAGGAATAAAAGTCTTCTTTGTGTGTGTGGCTTTCAAGGCTCTTCAGGTGTCCTCTTTGGACAAGCTGGATCAGAAGCTGGCCTCCATGCTGTTGGAGGGGATGCCCACCGGAGGCTTTCAGGGGCTGCAGAGTGACAACACACCTGAAAGAGGTACGGCGCTGTTGGACTGCTCAACACAACCAACTTCCCTTAAATTCTACTTTCAGAGCTACATGAGCAAAAACCGTCTGGAAAGCTTTGTTGACAGAACGTGTAGTTAACAGTGAATCTATAAAATACTATAAGTCGAAAGCATCATTTGAACTTTTTACGATAACACATTACTACAACTAACTCCCTCTTTCCTTCTGACCGTGTGTTTATGCGATGATGCTGCTCACAGTTGGATTACGTTCCTCCTGCATGATGCACACTACCCACCATGGAAAGAAGGAAAAAAAAAAGCTTTCCATTATTTCTCTGCTCATTATGTGGCAGATTGATGGCTTCATCAGCGACTGAGATTGATCTTTAACTCTGCTAAAAAGGGCAGAGGGAAACGCTGCCATGACAAACAGGTCAATAACTGCCTCCAAGGTGTCTTTCCTTGGATGTGTTAGATAGCAACGGATCACCTTCCACTTATTACCTGGAAACGAAGTAATGCCAGTTCTTGCGAGTTCTCAAGGTCGCATAAATGTGCAGCTGTTCACTTTCAGCCGTAACCAGGCTTAATATGAATTCCTTCTCGCACCCAATCAAAATGGGCAAATGTCCGCAGCAGAGCTCCGCCATGCAGACGTCCCCTCGCTGCTTCACTTCGCCGC
Organism: Stegastes partitus; assembly: GCF_000690725.1. NCBI lineage: Eukaryota > Metazoa > Chordata > Actinopteri > Pomacentridae > Stegastes > Stegastes partitus. The sequence goes on from NW_007579001.1 coordinate 154,586, forward strand.
TCAGTACGGATTCAGAAGCGTCTCCGGCCTCCTTCTGCAGTGTCCGGGCGCTGACCGAGCGCTGCGCACCGCCAATCGCCACGGACAGACTCCCACCGAGATTGCCAAGAGTCACGGCCACACGGAGCTCAACGTCTTATTGAAAGAGACGCTGGTAACTACCTACTGATCATCTGTTTGTCTCTATTGTATAAAGGCTTATATAAAGTATTTTCCCCTCTTTTACTGTTTTCAGCAGTGAATTGTGGTCAAAAAAGTGATGCTAATTAATTAGAATTAGTGAAAATAAGTCAAGGATTCACCACTTTAAAGTGACTCTTGTAGCTCAACACAGACAGGTGCATCCAATGGGTGCTAAACGTCACACAGTTAAAGAATAGAGATCATCTGAGTGCAGTAAAAGTGTCTCAATTGACTGTAGTACAAACAGACCTGGGCTGCAAGGTGGGTCAGTGGTAACCTCGCAGCTAAAAGGTCGCTGGATCACGTCCCGGTGGGGGCACCAGGATCTTTCTGCGTGGAGTCTCCATGTTCTCTTCGGGTTCCCCAGCTTCCTCCCACAAGGTCCAAAACCATGTTGAGGTTAACTGGTGATTCTAAATTGTCCGTAGGTGTCAATGTGAGTATGCTTGGTTGTCTGTCTCTAAGTGTAGCCCTGTGATAGACTGGTGACCTGTCCAGGTGAACCTGCCTTCACCCTAAGTCAGCTGGGACAGACTCCAGCCCTCCATGACCCTAGTGAGGACTACGCGGTGTATAGATAATGGATGGATGGATGGATGGATGGATGGACCAACACACCTGTATCTGGAAAGTCCAGTCACTGGTGGATCAGTAGTCATGACTACAGCTACACCATGAAGACAAAAAACACTCCAAACAACTGTGTGAAAAGGTCATTGGAAAGCATAAGACAGGGATGAGTCAAGAAAATATCCAAGTCACTGAGTATCCCTTCGATTACAATTAAATCCATCTTGGACGAAATGTGTCTCATGTGTAAATCTGCCTATAACAGAGTGAGTTAGTTAGAGACTAATGAGGAAGACCACCAAGACACCTGTGACTCCTCTGATGGAGTTACCGCAATTTCCAGACTACTGAGTGCACCTGAATATAAGCCACTGACTTTAAAAAGAAGAAAAAAATTGTACACATACAGGCTGCACTTGTCTATAAGCCGCAGGTGTCACAAATACGTAAATGCTTTTTTCTGAACACTGCCTGTAACACAGCTGGTTAAAAACATAAAAAATACAGTATCCTACCAGGAGAAGTCATTGATCGCTATCATCATCTTCCTCCTGCGCACTAAAACCACTAAAGTTCTTCAGTGTCGGAACTGAACAGCCTCAGAATGACTTCGTCACACACTTCCTCAGTCTCTCTTGTTGCTCTCAACGTCACTTTGGTCTCAAGGCAAATTCGTAAAAATCCATGAATTAGTTGCATCATTGTTGAAGCCGCAGAGTTCAAAGTGTGTGAAAAAAGTAGCAGCTTATAGTCCAGAATTTACGGTACAAGCTTCAGAGGAGAGAGCGTGCATACAACTGTCACCAGTCAAAGGTTAATAAGAGAGTAGTAACGAAAGCCTCTGCTGACAAAAGCTCATATTAAATCTTGATTAGAGTTCACCAGAAGACATGTGAGAGACTCTGAAGTGAATTGGAAGAAGGTTCTCAGATCTAATAAGACTAAATGTGAGTTTTTTCGGTCATAAGACGACACTATGTTTAACAGGCTGCAAACACAGCACATCATCACATCCTCTCCTTGAAGCACGGTGGTGGCAGCATCATGATGCTCTCAGGCAGCAGGCCCTGGAACTTTACCCTGAAATGGTAAATAAAGGGTTGAAAAATACTGGAGGACAACCTGGACAATGACCCGAAGCATCCAGTCAAAGCTCCACAGAAATGGTTTAAAGACAACAGGGTGACTGTTGTGTGTTAGCGGCTGAATCAGAGTCCAGACCTCAGTTCAACTGAGAAGCTGTGGCTGGACTTCAGAAGAGCTGTTCACTCCTGATCCTTGTGCAACCTGACAGAGCTGGAGCAGTTTAGCAAAGAAGAGGAATGAGAGATAATTGCAGCACCCAGATGTATGAGGCTAATTAAGAGAAATTGCTTTTACTTCAACATGAAAGACTTGATTCTTAATTCTGGTCTTAAAAGCATAATTAAATTTACCCTGATTCAATGTTGAAAAGCACTGAAAGAGGAAAACTTGTGAGTTGGGTGAATACTTTTTATTTCTGGGTTTCACTTGGATTTCCTCCTTTGAACATACGACCGAACACTGCCTCAGTTTTATTGACCGTCCATACGCTGATGACGTTTATCGATATCTGATGACAGCTTCCCATGTTGGGTGATTTGTGAGCTAATTAGAAGCACCCATTGACTGGTTATTGTTATAGACGTGGCTGGATGTCATTTCAGCTGAGTGGAGCTCCATAGTTCAGGTAGCTGCTGGCAGAGCGTACCTTTGCTCTCGAGCTCTCACGGCAGCACTGAGGCTTGTTCTCACCGACGTCAGTACAGCACTACAACGCTGAGTGAATGCTCCTTTATCAATAATGAACCAAATGGAGAGACTAGAGCGGCGGGAAGCAGCGAGGGCGACCTGTGTGTCCTCACCGCCTCCTAACTAGTGTCTTTACAGCTCGTGGCTCAGTTAGTGGATGAATGGCAACCCCTCCTCCTCTCATCCTGAATGTGTTTGGCCTGCGAGGTTCCTAATGGAACACCCCCGCAGAGACTAGAAAGGCTGTGTTTGTTTATGCATGCACGATGTGCTCGCAGCGCGGGCCGTCTGCATACGTTCAGACAATTAATTCAGCCGCTAATGTCGAGATGTTCTTGCGTAATGGCTGCCATTTTCTCACGTTAATATGGAGATCCTCTTCCTGCTCAGCCTCCCATTTTGCTCTGTAGATACACTTTGCGCCCGAGCGGCACGTTTGCCACTTTCTCGCTAATGAGAGGCAATCCAAAGCTAATAGCTCCCTTGCATGCATGCTCATACCTTTATTCGATAAACCTGGAGGACACTCGTATCATAATGTTCTTTGGGATGCTAATTTCATTAGGCAGTGAAGAGATTATCATTTTAAAGAAACAGATAATGCACCAGGAGTGAGGACAGAAAACACCACATCATTTTTAGTGTGCAAGGCAAATATCACACTTGGGCGTCTTTTTATGGATAAAAGACTAACTCGCACCTCTGATCCTGTTTCTAAGTATTTGTGTCTGATTTGGACTGTATGAAAAAAGTCAGCTCTCACTGTTCCTCACCATTGATCCAAAAGAACTGCGAGGTTCAGGGGGTGTGTGCCATCTTTGGGTCCATTGTCGTGGAGTTTTTTTCTTTCTTCCTTCTTCGAGACAGTCAACAGTCTGCTCTGCCATTTTAGCCTTGGCTGTAATTGCTTGTGCTACCTAGAAGCTGCTTCTATGTATAACAAGCAAGGGAGCGTAATCCGCCTACCTTCAGCTCAAAAGCTCGCTGATCAACACATGACATCTGTACAAAGCCTCAAGAGGAAAGACAATTTATCATCCCTGTGGTGTTTCCACGAGGTTCGCTTTTTCAGAGACAGACAAGTGGTTTCTGCTCAATTCTAGTCTTAGCATGAAGGTAACAAGCTGCATTCATTTTCTCATTTAGCTCTTAGGATTAAAACAAAGTGGAATAAAGGTAGCAATCTGTAAAGTCCTGCTCCAGCATGTAGATCTGTAAATGTCCAGTAGGGATCATAGGAGGGTTGATCAATAAGTTCAGAGACGGTGCTATCAGCAGATTCTAGGACGAGACAACTTTCATGTCCAGGATCGACGCTGGTGATACGAGGTGGGGTTGTGGCAACCATCAAGAGAAGAAGCAGAAGTTTAGAGACATTTAGAGAAGAGCAGTCTCCAGAAATTAGCATGCATGTTGTTTGCTTTAACATTTAAGTGGTTTCTCCCTGGGGATTTCTCCCCTGTGGCCAGCCTGTCGAGGCAAAGTTCTGCTGCAACATCTTAAGGTGTTGTGTGCTCAGCAACAACGCATGTTTTTTGACACAACAACAAAATCGACGTTCTCGGTTCTTCCCCAAAATGAAGTTGAAGGGTCACCAATTTGACACAGTTTAAGAGATTCAGCGCTCATCACAGACATCCATCCATCCATTATCTGTCCACCGCTTAATCCTAACGAGGGTCGCGGGGGGGGGGGCTGGAGCCTATCCCAGCCGCCTTAGGACGAAGGCAGGGGACGCTAGTCTATCACAGGGCTACACTTAGAGACAGATTTACACATGAGACACATTTCGTCCAAGATGGATTTAATTGTAATCGAAGGGATACTCAGTGACTTGGATATTTTCTTGACTTATCCCCTGTCTTATGCTTTCCAATAACCTTTCCACAGAGTTTCTAGGAGTGTTTTTTGTCTTCATGGTGTAGCTGTAGTCATGACTACTGATTCACCAATGACTGGACCTTCCAGATACAGGTGTGTTGGTCCATCCATCTATCTATCTATTATCTATACACTGCTTAATCCTCACTAGGGTCACGGGGGGCTGGAGTTTATCCCAGCTGACTCAGGGTGAAGGAGAGACAGACAACCAAGCACACTCACATTCACACCTACGGACAATTTAGAATCACCAATTAACCTCAACATGTTTCTGGACTGTGTGGGAGGAAGCCGGAGAACCCGGAGAGAACCCACGCTGCACGGGGAGAACATGGAGACTCCACGCAGAAAGATTCCGGTGCCCCCACCGGGACGCGAACCTGCTGCAAGGCAACAGTGCTACCAACTGCACCACCCTGCAGACATATTATATAAAAATGTGTGTCTCTCAACTTTCTGATCAACCCTTATATTATCACACATGCATTGCACCACTAGGATATTATTGGACTAATATTACTGGTGCATTAACATAAGTTTACTTGGCACTTTTTGTAAGCTACCGTGTTGTAGACAATCCTAATCTGCACCACTATAGTTATAAATACCCCTGAAATGTGTTCATATATGAAGTCTCCTATAATGGACGCTCTCGAGTTCAAGCACTTCTAAACTGCACTTGTGTAGAACTTGAGCTGCAGCACTTTCCGCAAATAGATGTCAATTCTGACAGACATCTAAGAACCTGGACAAATTCAAATGATCTGCAGACTGACTAGAACTACATACAAGCCATCCTTCAAAGCTCGCAGCAGCTGTTAAATCCCTGACATGTTACAGCCCATCAGTTTGTGACATGTCAGCTATCTGATGCTCATTCATTCATATGAAAAGCTCTGCTCTCATCCTCAGCCTTCCCCTCGTAACGTCGACAACTTTTAACTTTCTCTGATGCCGTGGGTGAATCTATGGAGAATTCCGCCTCGGGGGAAATTTAGACACTCCAACAGCTGTTGCAAATGCATTTATCCCCCCTAGCAACACTGCTAATTGAGAGTGAATGCAGACAGAGCAAGGTTTGATCAGATTGCTCCAGTGAGTGCTCGTTGCAGGGCCGCAGTGAGCCGGCTCGGCTGACAGGGGAGCAATGAAGTCAAACAGAGGTCTCTCCGCTGGGACTTCAACAAACCTATAGATGTAACCGAACAGACAGAGCCGACATGCACGAGCATTTCGCTGTGGATTTCTCGGAAGGTAATTAGAATTCATCTTGACAGCTAAAGAATATACACGTACTGTGCTTGTGTAGCGTGTTAGGGAAATTATAAAACTCATGATTGCGGGGTGAGGTTTTGTTCCTTTTTTTTTTGTTTGTTTTGGGTGCGTGGCAGTTTCATTAACTCATCTGCAGTGTTTCCCCCACCTCCAATTAATCAACCCATGATGCATCAGTGATTTGGGCGTCAGTGTAGCAGCGCTCTGTCAATAAATCCTAGATGGATCGGTCCCCTGCTTCATACACAGGCTAAATCACTCACAGGGCCTGCGTCAGATCCACTAGTCTGCCCTGGCACCACACTTCTTTGTTAATTAGCTGTGAACTGCTCCAGAGGGGAAAGCTGAATTATTCAGGGAGAGCATAACTAGAATACAAATATAGAAAATGTTCTGCCGTTATCTACAATGTTTTTGTCCTCTGACTGCTGCATTGTGCTTGCTCAATTACCAAACGCGCCCGGGTCTTATTTAATATTTTAATGCCGGGTCGCGACTCCGGCTGCGTGTCACTTGGCATTTAGACGGACTCAAGATTTCACAGCGCACCCCTCAGATGCAGATTAGTTTGCAACTGTAAGGCCCTACAAAGAGCTATTTACGCTTTGCATACTGTGCGTGTGTGCAGCATACTCCTATCCAAATTCAGGAAAACCAAATCAGCTAACATCCTATAGTCCAGGAATTTGTCCATTCCACCCACCTCGCTTTGCATGGCAGGTTTGTTTGAGGTATTTACCGCAAACTTCCGCCATTTGCTTACCATTTGAATGCTACTGTCGTCGGTAAAGAAAACAGTTTTCGCACCTCAGATTGTATATGTTGCGTGTCTACGGCGTAATTCTTTTTACGCTAACCCGAGGCGTTTATTGCTCCCGTCACATTTTCACTCACTGTCAGCTCATTATTCGCTGCGACACAAAGTCCTGCATCTCTATGGAAACAGCACAACCGCGGCTGGAATTAGAGAGAAACTCACGATGACATTTGTGCAGAAGGCAACAGTAATAATGCCATAAATCATTCAAAATAAAAGAATAAATGAAAGTGATTGATTATGCATGTATTTTACAAAAAAAAAAAAAACTGCCCACATTTGCACCCAGTACTGGAAAAAAGAACAAATGTGATGATTTTTAACAACTTACATTTTCTCAAGCTCTAGAAAATCTGCATTTTTCCCACGGCTCTGCACATCAGTGGAAGATATTTCACCGTGCTGAATATATCTTCCAACAACTTGCTGGAAACTTGCTCTGCTGCATCCTGTTTTTGAGCGATGCTGAATTCATTTGATTGATCTGGTATATTTAATTTTCCCTTCAATCTTATAGTGTAATCTTTGGTCTGCGTAAACATTGCCTCAACCGGATAGTCGCTAAAAGTCTCACGAAGCTAAACCATTAATGCGCTGAGGTGCACAGATTTTCTTTTTTTTTTTTACAGAATCAGTTCAGTGCAAACATTTTTTAATTGCATTTTTTAAGCGATTTGACTAAAAAGCCACAATTTTAAACTCAGATTTAGTTATTTTGCATGTCACACATAATTAGTTTCAAGAAAAGTTCAAGTCCGATGATCGTTTCTCTTTTTGTTATTTCTAACTTTGGAAAAATTGTGTTATTTTGCCAATTTTTAAAAGATAGCGTGTGTTTTTAGCCACGCTAGCAGAGTTGCTTCAGGAATGCTAATGTAAGTCTTTGGTCTAGACTCAAATATGTCAACCAGTGGATGGGTCTTTGTGCTGAGACATTAACGGAAGATGAAGACGATGAAGCCTTCTGACCTTTTTCTTTCTTTGCAAGCGTCGAGCAGCTGAGCAAAGTTTTAATCGTCATCCAGTGAAACATCTCAGTGTGTTTAAGTTGAATACATCCACGGCGGCCACACAGTGAATCCACTAACTTGCTGACTTTTCCTCCAGTTCCTTAACGAGGTTGACCTTTGCGGCTCAGGATGCTGCATTCGCTACTAATTAGCAAACGTCAGCATGCTAATATGCTAAACTGCTAGCTGCAACCTGTTAGCATTGCGAGCAGACTGACATCAGCAATTAGCTCACGGTGCTGAGGAGCAGCCTCGTGTTCGGTCTCCTGCTAACTACAGTTTAGTGTGAAATATTTCTTATTCTGGCCAAACAATACCCCAAGTCAGACGGGTTTTTTAAGTGCTTTCGTGTGATGGGGTTCACTCTACAATCTGCCATCGCGTCGAATCCTCTCATCCTGACGCCACTAAAGGCGGCGAGCATGCCGGCGCTGAGAGCTCAGAGCGGCCAGCTTGAGAATTGACCATTTCAGGCTGCTGCTGAAGACAAATATACCCTCCTTCTGCCGCACTAGAGTCGCTCTAGATCTGCTCTCCCTCCGACCGAATCGTGCCTGCTGTTTCTGTCTGAGGTGCTGCTGCTGCTGCTTTGGACTGCGGCGGTGAATTTGTGTGGAATGCCTGAGGCTCCTGCAGCTTCAGACATCTGTAAAATGATTTAGCGTCCGCGGTTAGTAAATAAATACCCCCTCCCCTGTCCAGACATTACCTCTGAAAATACCACACTGTGCTTAAGCGCGGAATCCGACTATTAAAATTCAATATTCACGCGGCGGTAATTAACCCGTCCCTTCTACCTGTTGGGCCTGTTGCGAACCTCCACTGTTAAGTAATGCATTCATGGCAGCCTATAAGTAATTTGCAACGCCGGGAACAGTGTAATATTGTAATTGAGTCATGATTGGCTGTGTTGCCTGGAAACAGCACACAGAGCAGGGCGTGTTGTGTGGAGGATATTTTGAACCAAGTGAGCTGTATCTCATATATTCTGCAGATTTATATTATTGCCTGGGACTTTGTTATTGAATTTAGACTATACAGTATCCCCTTAAACTGACAGAAGGAGTCCGATATAATCCTGAGGTGTTGTCATGTGTATTATGATGGAGCGTTTTGTTGACACAATCTGTCTGGATGCAAAATATACAAGAGCGGCGGTATAAAAAATATAGTTAGAACACATAGCGGTTAAAATAGCTCAAAATAATATAAAGAAGGTTCCTCATCAGAAGTTGGCAGCAAATCATCATCTATATCTAATTATGGATGCAGTCAGACATCAAGTCAAGGGTCTTGAATTGCTCGCTAAATGATATGTTTGGACTGAAAGGGGAAGATTGTCTGATTTCTTAATTACCCTGATCATACCCCTGCCTGTCCCTCAGCGCGCCATTAGCAAATAAGGACGACTCTGCGGCAGCTTTGTTCGGCAGCCGGCGTCACCGCGCAACCTCACACCTCCGTGAATTCATGCTATAGCTCTGAAAAAAGAAAAAAAAACGCTTTCCCCGCAAGTCCTAACAGATGCGGCGCGAAGCCTTCAATTAATAATCTGGACGTTTGTCACAGCCGACATGAAAACGCTGAATATTAAAGCGGCGCACGGAGGCAGAGGGTGGTTGGTGGATAGTCATCTGTGCTTTTAGGTTTTGTGCCTTTGGAAGGAGGACACAGGTGAGAAAATTAGCAGCGTGCTGAGCGAGCCAAGGATGAATTCACTTCTTTTTTACCAGAATTACAAGCAGTGCAGCGAGTCGAGATTTGCCAAACACAAAAATCCACTCTTGCAAATGTCCAACACAACATCCTCGAAGCCCCTCTGTTGGGGTGATTTGAATGAAAGCACATCTCTTCTGTTCTTGCAGAATATGTTGAACCCAAACGAGGACAATGGTGACTCCAGTGTCTACGAAATGATGTGCAATGCAGGTGAGTGTGGGCCTGATGGGAAGTGGAGGGAGGACAAGGGAAAGCCAGTAATGGAATTGTTTTTTTCCCCATCCCTCCCTCCTCCAGCATATCATTACGCTGCGTTCATTTCCGACCACTGAACAGTTTCCCCTCGCTGATGGCGGGGGGGGACATGTAGCTTCCGATCAGCTGCAGCAGAAACCCAGCGTGCAGAAGCTTCATTATGACACTGAGGCAGTAAACACTTTGTGCATTAGGGAATCTCTCCATCGCAGACGTACAGAAAGAGGACAAAGAGGGGGAGGATGAGGATCTGTACGCACCGCTGGGGATGAGTGACGAATATGACACCTTCCTCAACTCCACAAAAGCGGTGCTCATCGCCAATCGCCCACCGGCGCCCACGCCCCGGCCCGAGAGCACCCAGGTGAAGGAGAGCAGAACCCCGTACATCGCTCAAGGTAACAACATGCGGCGACTTGTTGCTCTCTCTCTCTCTGGTTGCATCCTCTCTGCTTCCCTTCACTCCAACACAGATACACGACTGTGGAGTAAAAAACAAAACGCTGAGTTATGCGGAGGGGGGAGTTCACGTGGGAGGGAGGTAGTGCCTGGAATGTGTGTTGCCATTGTCAGTGGAGTGCTGCTGAATAGAGCGAAGAGGCTTTTTTTTTTTTGTTGCGATACAGTTTGTTTTGATTCCATAAACCACAAGAACATAGTCGCTCCCCGTTGCAAAACAAACAAAAGCGAGGATGGAGAAAAGAGCCATTTGCCTTTGCCCACAAGTCCCTAACTGTTCAATTTCAGCAGCGTGAATATTTCATGAAGACGAAACATCCAAAAGTCAGTGGTATTATTAAGGCTTATAAATCATTAAACAGCTGTGACTTTGCTTCTTTTTTCCCCCACAAATGCAAACATGCAATTAATTGTTATTCCCATAGAACATATTACACTTTTCTCTTGCATCCAAAACACACAAAAAAAAAATGATTAGAGATGCTGGGTAGATGCTCTCGCCCCCCATTATGCGGCTTTTTATTGAGCTCGCTTGCATCTCGGCGAGCCAACCTTCTCCCCAGTGGACTTACAAAGCAAAACAAGTATCTGTATCCCAACCATCCCCTCAGTAATAGAGAGGGAACTACCGGGGCTGCCATCTGCAACCAATCTTGGCCCGACCAAGGCCAAGTCAGCCAGAATAAGTCATTACACATGTTTTCCATCGTCCTTGTCCCCAGAGCGCGCAGGAGAAGGGGAGAGGGATTTTGAGGTTTCCATCTATTGAGACAGTGGAGCTTCAAACCACACAAGGATCACATTTTGCTCCTCACTGAGAGATGTGAGAGGAGAGATGAGGCTTGCTGGAGGATTAGGCGAGGAGCCAGGTTATTGGAGAACGCTGCACAAGTGGAAATAATGAGGACTCCTTGCTTTTGTTAGCAGCGTCTCCAGCTCAACGAGAAACGTGAATGAAGCCGGGGCCCTATAGGGAGGAATTACCCGACATGTAAACTACACGGAAGCTCCGACCTGAATGGAGCCATAAAGCCGGGATTGTGCCGTGAGCCAGGTTTGAAGTGGAAAAGAGAGAGAGAGAGAGAGAGAGAGATGCTGTCACGGAGGAAGCAGTCAGAGGTGGGATTATCTTCCAGGGGTGTGGATGGTGAATTTTAATCCGTGGTCGGTCGCGCGGCCGCAGCTCCGCCGCCTCTGACAGCTGAACAGTGCAGCCTTTCATTCTGAGCGCTCACCACCAAACCAGCAGCATCATCCAGGGCGGATAATTCAATCCAGAGCTGGACGTGGCTCTGTTTCTGACAGTTCTGAGTTTTCATACGCACCATTTTTTAAAGTTATATATTAGCACAGTTTCAGACTTCATCATATTTATAATTCTTCAGCCAGTCCTAAGTTTTTCTCTTCTTCTTGTTTTGTTTTTCTCACTCAGCTGAACAGTCAGTCAGGAGGTTGTTAATTAAATTTAGTCCATGGCTCCATCTTGTGGGAGGACAGTTAAAATGCAGGGGCAAAAAATAATACCTTTCCAATCAGCTCTGGCTTGCATCACTCTGGTATACGCTGAATAAAAGTAAATCTATTGTTGTGCTGATGATGCGACTGGAAGCTGCTCTCTGTTCACAGTGTTCCAGATGAAGGCTTCACAAAGCGATGCTGATCTCTACTCACTTCCCACTAAACAAGGTACGTTTAGTGATTACACTGATCTAGATCTCTACAAATTTGAGGTACCTTCACTGCCCGGCCCTCATCTGATGGCTTTAGTTACTTTTCAGTTGTAGATTACATGAAAAAACGCCATAAAATCAAATGCATTAGGGCGCCGCTACAGCTCACCTGGTTGAGCTAGCGTCCCATGTGCAGGGCTACAGTCCCGATGTGGAGGTCATGAGATCGAATCCTGCTCATGACCTTCTCCCACATGTCCTCCTCCCCCACTTTCCTGTCTCTCTCTCACTTCACTATCAAATAAAGGCCAAAAAAATAACTTCATCTAATGCATCAAAAGATTTAAAGAGCTCCTTTGTGAACATGTGCAGCTGAGTTTCTACAATAATAAAACTTGCCGTTGCATAACGCAGAGCAGTTTAACAGCGTTTGAGCAGACGTGTAGGTGAGCTGGTGTGCTGGAGCTGCAGGAGGAGTGGCTGCAGAAATATGCAAGGACTTTGTAGCTCTTCATCTGCACAAAGGAGCTACATCTGAGTCCTTTTTGGGGGCAGAAAGGGGTTATTTAAACAGACAAAAACCTTGTAAATATGTAATTTGATGCACAGAGATGAGGTTTTATTTGGTTAAATCGATGATTCATAATTAATGCAAATAATTAAAGCAATGGGTGAACAGTTAAGTGTAATTTAAGCATTGCTGCATCTATAATCATATAATGTGTGCCTATTTTTATGCGTAGAATCATATCTCATACCTTAAGCAATGTTTTCCAACAATATGACAGTCTGAGGTTGGATTTGTGATATAATTCCTTAAAGTCAAGCTCCTATTTAATAGTGTGACTGAATCTAAACATGTTAAAACAGTGACATAGCAGTTCAACGTCTGGGTCAGAAACTCTGCTCACTGCACATGTAGTTTTCTAATAGCATCACCATCCAGATCAGAAATCCATTAGTTGTTGTGATGAATTTATTTCTGCAGAGCTGTTTAGTCGTTCTTTGACCGCTACACTAACTTATCCCAACCTCTGAGACTTTACGGCTCAACAGCATCTTTTTGTCGCACTAAACATCTGCATCTTTCAGACTCCACGCTCTCGGTTAGTCGTGCAGCCGTTCTGTTGAAAATCTGCGAGGCCACGCTGAGATAATCCTGATTATATGCAGTCTACCACCGGGGGTTGTTCTCTCAGGCTTGACTAACTTGTCACCTGCAAGCTAATGCGCGACGCTTTAAAAGCTTTCGTGTTGTTGCTCTTGACGTTCAAAAAGACTGCTGCGGCCCTCAGTTCTGAAGCAAACAAAGAATATCAAACAGAATAGGAGGCCTGTGAATTTCTGCTTCCATAAAAACTTCCCCTCTATTGGGGTTATCTTTTTAAGATCTACAGATACTCAGCACCGTAGCAGGACTTCCACCGTGCCAGTGGTTTTTTGCTGACTACTCTCCCAAGATGTCCTGTTGGAATTACCTTCTGAATTAATGGTGACACCCTTAAATAATTTGTGGTGTGTTACTAAATTAATTAAAACTGCAGTGATCACCGCGGGGAAATGAGTCATTATAGCAGCAAAGTAATGGGCACACAAACAGTAAAAAGAAGCCATAAAACGAGCAGGTAGCACATTTGAACAAAAGCCGACGAGAGAGGGAAGCGAACGGAGCACCTGCAGGGATGCAAAGCCGTTTATCTGCCTCGCTGTTGCGCCGGTGACACTGAATGACAGCTCCATAGATCATCACAGTCACCCAGAAAATTACTGATAATCCGCTGGAGTTACAGATGCGCCGCACAAACACACAAACCTGACCACAGTGTATGGACGACTCAGCATAAGGGGTGGTGAAGCTAGGCAGCCAGAAACAAGAAATAGTAACAGCAAATATGTGTAAAATACGAACGTTTTTCTCTGACAATAAAACTGTAATTTTAAGCAGATTTTAAAATGTATTAAAAAAACAAACAAAAAAAACATATATAGATTTTATGATGTGGACATTATTCACAGTTTTTGGAAGTATTTTTTATTTATTTATTTTTTTTAATCTCTGTTTATACTAGATGTTCAATAATTTGACACAACAGGTTAAATTTCTAAAATAACATTTTAAACCTTTTTTTTTTTTTAAATCCTCTCATGCCGGGCATCACATTGTGGGTTATATTACCACAGTTGTTAATTTTTTAAAATAGTTTTTATTAGTATTATTTTATTATTGTTGTTATTTATTTTTATTTTATTTTTAAAATATTTTTTAACATTTTTTAAAAATATATTTTTATTTTCTTTATATTTTTTATTTGCATAAATGCATATCAAACCAGAGCTCAGGTCTTAATAATATACATATTTTTTTCTTCAAATTACAGGAAAATATCTGCAAAATAGTTATATTTCTAGCTGACAGTGTAATTTAATGGTCACACATTGTGAAATAACTATTTGGAAAAATATATATTTTGGATGAAGACATCATTTACAGTTTGGGGGATTTTTTTAAAATGTATTTTTTGGGTTAAAATGTAAATTAATAATTTTTTTCTGTTATTTTTCTATTTATTATCTATACTTTAAAAAAAACTGGGAAAATCTATAAAATAATAGACCATTTTTCAGTCTTTAAATGTACATAATTTCTTTTTCAAATGATTGTTAATANTTTATATTTTTTATTTGCATAAATGCATATCAAACAAGAGCTCGGGTCTTAACAGGTTAATATACATGTTTTTTCTTTAAATAACAGGATAATATCTGTAAAATAACAATATTTTTAGCTGACAGTGTAATTTAATGGTCACACATTGTGAAATAACTATTTGGAAAAATATATATTTTGGATGAAGACATCATTTACAGTTTCGGGGATTTTTTTTTATGTTTTTTTTAGGATTAAAATGTAAATTAATATTTTTTCTGTTATTTTACTATTTACTATCTATAATTTTCTTTTTTTTTAAAAACAGGGAAAATCTATAAAATAATAGACCATTTTTCAGTCTTTAAATGTACATAATTTCTTTTTCAAATGATTGTTAATATCTGTAAATAATTATAGTTTTTGCTGATTTAAATACAATAAAAAATGGTGTAATTTTGTTGGTCAAATGTGTAAAAATAAAGAAATAAAAAAAACAAATGCCATTTTAAAAATACAGATGTTTTCTGTGGACATTACTTACAGTTGGAGGTCTATTTTTAATGGTTAAAATGTAAATTAATACTTTTCTTCTTTGGCTTTCTTAGCTATTATCTGTAATTTAACAAAACAGGGAAAATCTGTAAAATAAATCAATAAAATTGTTCAGAAAAAAAATTATTATGAAAAAACTACATATATGACGTTTCGTATGAAGTCCACATTGTTGACTTGCCTTCACATGTTTAGGGATTTTTTTATTTATACTGCCTGGTAATAAAAATGTGGAAAATGATTTTCTGACCATTCAAAGCAGCAGATGTCTTCACAGATCTGTTGCTCTTTGCAGCACGCGGCCGAGAAGACAGAAGAACCTCCACCTACGACACCTTTGAGCCAAACCAGACAGTTCAGCAGCTCCCTGAGCAGAGGGTGAAGTCAGGTCTACTCACCGTGGACGACGCTGCTGAGAGGGCCGTGGACGGCAGGCAGCAGGTAGGAGGACGAGCTCACACTGGGAACACGCACACATGACGGCATCTGAAAGGAAAAGCACGCAAGAATAAACCTGAATGCAAGCGTCACATCTGTCGCTCATGAAACACAGAACGTAGGTGCTGAGCAGCCGACCGTCCACCTGGAGAAAGGAAATGGTCACTAATTATCTGAGGTTCATGTAGAGAGGACAAAGAAATAAGTGATGGGCCACACATTCAAACTGGTGTGGCTGCTGGGAGGTGGATGGCAAACCAGAGAGGACAGAAATGTGTGAGGAGGATCCTACAAAGTAAAAAAAAAAAAAAAAAGTAATTTCACAGAATATTTTCTTTTTAATTTACTGTTTGTTTTCCATATTTTTAAAATACACAAAAATGTCCATAAAATTACAAAAACATCAAATTAATTTATGTGTTTAATTTAAAATAACATGTTGTCAATTTTTTTTAGAATATTGACATTTTTTGACATACAAAGACTAGCATGTAGAAAATGTATCATGATATTTCCTTTTTTTAATAATTAAATTTAATATTTAAATTCAAGTTTAAATCTGTTAATAGATGCAATTAGTCACAATAACCAAAACAAAAATCTAAAAAAAATCTATATTATATATTTAATTTTATATTGCATTATTATATATATTATACTAAATTATTATTATATATTCAAATTATGTTATAAATAAATTATGTTTGTCAAATGAGCGATATCTTGTATAATTACAGTTTTACCCAACGATAGTCAATAAAGAATACCATTTTTAATCTTTCTTATTATAAATACATATATTATAGGTGATTTCATTATTTGACATATAAATTAAAAAACACAACAACAAAAAAAAAACATTAAAAAATGAAGAAAAAATATCTAATTTAAAATTGAGGCCAAAATCTAACGCCAAAGAAAAGTCAATGTATTGTAATTAAGGAAAAATATAAAAATATAAAATAATAGTTTTTATTTTATAGTGATTTTTGGCAGCCTCTCTGCCAACATTTTTTTTTTTTTTTAAACAGTGCACACTTGACATTACAGCATCAGTGATTGGCCAGTTTTGTGTTCATTTCACTGCCTTTATTAAGTGACTAATTAAATCTTTTTTGTTTTTGACTGCTAAAAAGGCAAAATGCTAAAAAAAAAAAAAATACCACGACAAATAAAAATCTTATTATATATATATATTATATATATTTGTAATGAACCTTACTGTCATGTGGACATAAAAACGAGATGCAGGCTGTGCTGTTGATGTAAAAAGGATTTCTAGCTGCTCCTTGAGTGAAAACCAAGACTGACGTGAAAGCGGGCCTGTGTACGCTCCAGTAAGTGGTTCAAATGAGGGACAGGTGTGCAGGCGGTTCATTATCAGGTGACTCAGGAGCAGCAGGAGGAGCTGAGGACACCTGCTGGGCAGAGAGGGAACGACGGACGCTCTGCTGTGACAGGAGGCGGTGCAGCAGACAGGCAGTGGGGCAAACGGCTAAAAAGAAAAAAACAAGGCGAGAAGAAAACAAGAGCATGACAGTGGGCCGCCGTTGTTAATATGAATGTTAATTTACACCGAAGTGCTGAGCCTCCATCTGTCTTTTGTTACAGGTGACGTTTTGGCACGTCACAGTAGGAAATAATAAAGTGGATGACGGGGGAATTCCATTTAGCTGCTTCGGTTTCAGGGTCCTGGTGGTGTGACGGGTCTAACTGGGACACATTGTTAATGTTATTAGTAACACCTGTGCATTTCCTGCGGTGACGACACACAGCGTCTGGTCTGCTGAGCGTAGGGCAGACTGTGAAGTGAAACACTAACAACACGGAAATAACAAATGTGGTGGACAAAATATTGTCTGACTTAAATCAAAGCAGCACTGCATTAACGTTAAACTCCATCAATATAAGAAGTTTTGTATCGAATATTAGCACCGAAATGTACTGAGAAGATCAAAAATAAAGCACTTCTAACGCAGCAGAACAGCCTCTGTGATTGGACATTCATTGTATATGAAGTAATTGGATTTTTATGTATTGAAAATGTCTTTATAGAGCGTCGCTGAGTGGTTCTTAACCTATGGGTCTTGGTCCTTCCTCAGTGTGACAAGATGAATGCTTTTGAGATGATTAATGGAAAAGGGAAGAAGATAAAAAGCTCCTCTTTTTTATTGTTGTTGAGAAATGTTAATAATTTGACCTCTTGGAACAGCTATTGAATGACAAAATCTAAGAATTTCAGAGGAGAAATCGCTCTTTGGTGCCACAACAGTTCATAGAAATCTCCATCTTGACAAAGGACTGCATCCAAAAGATAGATGAAGCTGTTAAATGTGCTGCCGCTTCGAGGTAAATTCATGTTTTCTGTCTGTGAGGGTAAACATGACATAAATTTAATCCTCCACCCAAACCCACGAGGGTCCATGTGAACCCCACTGAAGCCCAACATCTCCAGAAAACATGTGGTGCTTAAAATAAATGCTTGTCATGAGGAGATTCTCACCTGTTTCGCTCATCATTTAAAGAGTTATAGTTGAAGTAGTCGCTGCTGAGGAGCTTTGATTTGTGCATGTTTTCCACTGACCGAGCCCAGGGTCGAAATTCTCCACAAGTCCTGTTCTCGAGAAACATCACATTGTCGATAGGATACGGCCTTCTGCAAATTGTATTCATAGTAGCATGAATAGAACCAAGTGCATGTCCACTGTCTGCTTTCGAAGCCGGCATTAGTCAGGCGGAAACCATAACTTGACCTTTAAACCTGCATTCTATCAAACAACCAGCAGGAGGCGACTCGTCTGGCTGCATTGTGTAGAAGTCTATGAGAAAATGAGCCAATTTCTCATTTAATTTGCTCCCTCAGAAAACATTTCACCAACAAGCTTATGGTCTCAATCACAAGTTTTAATCCTCCTTTAATACAATATGATGTTAATTTAGCAAATTATATTCCCATTTAGAATAAAACAGATGATTAAGAAGGATATGTGAAGGATCATACTGTGCTTGATTTTTTATATACAGTCTACGGCATCAGATTGTCACAAACCAAAAAATACTGCTTTAAATAATACAGATTTTAGTAAGTAAATAGTGTGTAAATCTGAATTTGCGATTATAAACCGTAGCTGTCGTATACACGCAGAGGAGCAATAAATGCGATATTTTTCCCTGAAATGGAGTCGAGCATCGGTACAAACTCTTTAATCCTGCTCTGTTGTTGCATTATTTAGACGTTACTCGGACCTCCGCGAAAGCAGCGAAAGATTTATGACCAAGCTGCAAAACCTCGGCCTGCTCTTTTTTTTTCTCCTTCCCCAGCTTGTGCAGAACGTAGCGCAGATAAATCATGAAAATCTCACAGTGTGTAAGCAACCCGCTGCTTTCCGTACGTGAGCGTCATATTAAAGCTCTGATCTTTGTCTCTGCAGGAGAAGCCGAGTCATCCGAGAGCCAGCGTCGTCAACAACGGAGAGGAGGATGACAGTGTGTATGGTAAATATTCTTCCAGCCTGGATATGTGGGGCTAAACTGTCATCACAGAGAGGCGCCACAGACTTTAGTTTTTCCCAGAACTTTAACACGAGTGCAAACATTATGCGGCGCAGGTAACTGGGACAAATAGCCACATTACAAATGGCTGTATTAAAGCGTGCACTGTAAACGGCTCAGAAAGTCTTCTCTCCCCGCAGATAAAATCAACGTCGTTCATCACCCGCCAAGTGAGTCTCTAAAAACTTATCTCAGAGTGCACAGAGGAAACCTGTGTTTGCATGCCTTTGTAGTTTCTCCAGTCCCGCTTGCACTGGTGGGGAATTAATCCTCGGGGGAGGCGTTATTTAATCAAATCCACAGCGCTGTGTTTTGATCTAGTGAGTTTCACTAGCACTAAATGAGAGTTCTTTATTTCCTTTTTACCGAACAATTCTCCGTTCAGCAGTGCATATTGGATCATTTCCCCCCCAGGTGTCACGGTGAATGAAAGTCGAAGAGCAAGCCAACCAGCGGAGTCGGATTTTTACAGCAAGCCGCTAAAAGGACAGCAGGTAGGTTCACCTCGGCTGCCAAGAGGCACGTCTGGCACAAGTTAGCGTAAATGTACATGACTGGAGCTGAAGTGCACAAACATACACTGACGAGATGCGTCCTCTTATGTTATTTACAGTCAAATTTCTTTCGGAAAGCCGACAAACGGTGAAGGTGAGTGTTTAAAAAAAACTTCAAATTACATTTTGTGATTAAAACACTCAGTGGAGCTCATCGCTTTTGTTCCATTTTTCTTATTTTCAGGCTCCGTCACTCAACAAAGATCCTATTACTTCACCAAATGTACCACATCTAATCTGTTTTAATACGAAATGTGTGTGTTTTCAACTTGTATTATCTTTGTTTTGTTTCTCAGCCCATTAAGAAGTGAAGTGATGGTTATTATGTTCTCCTTTTTAAAGCACATTCTCATTTAAAGAAAGTATACGAACGCAAATGCAGTTTTTTAGTATCTTCTAATCTAGTAAAACGTCTACTTCTACTACTAAACCACCCAATAAAGGTTCTTTTTCTAATACCTGCACATAAGTTTTCAATATTTGCAGCTATTTTGAAGTAAACCACCTGAGCAGGATACAATCTATCTGATTTTAAACGGTAAGATTGATTGATTTCCATGTGCCAACGCTCCAGGGAAAATTTCCCCAGAACTTTCCCCCTCAAGAGGGCGCCATATCTCTAAACATGTCCGCCGCGCCGCTCAGTCTGAAGCCACGGAGACATCTGGTGAGCACAGAAGCACCTGCTGACCTCCTGTTGGCTGCGAGGCGAGCAGTGGAAAAAAACTGTATCCATACATGCTGGAGAATGTAAACGGAAAGTAAAAACACTCACACGCAGAAGGTGAGAACATCGGCGGTCGCAAACAGGAAGCACGTGTTCGGTCACAGATCAGCCGAGGAACGTCAGGATTAACCTGCAGATGAAGCACCGTGGGAGGAAGTCTGTATAAGTCTGCTCACTGGGACGAGGAGAAATGTGGGTGTAGCATTAAAGGCCTTTTTGTAAACGCAATAAACTTTATATACATGTCAAAAATCAAAATTTGCCGTCATGTACAAACTATTCGGGAGCTGGCACACACTGGTTCTCACACACACACACACACACAGACACCAGTTTGTTGGTACAGGCCTGCCTGTGCCTGAATGAATGAATAAGAGCTGCATGGGGAATTCAGTGAATGCATGGCTAAATCCAAGCTCGGTCTTGAAACCCAGGCAGAGGCTGAGCTGTGTGCCAACAAAGCAGCTGGGTACACGCCGGGCACATTTTTCTGTTCAATCATGCTCTTTGTGAATAATATGTATTAATGCCGTCCCTACTTAGACCTGCCAGTTAGCCTTTGGAGATGATCCGGCTTCAGGACCCCATGGCATTTGAGGCATATGTTTGCCTGTCACCTGCTGAGTATATTTCAGCCGGTGCGTCGGGCATGGCCACCGAGATAGGGCCTCCAATCACTGCGTATGCAAATATCCCAGCGCCAACCGCAAGGAACCATTCCCACGTCGCTGAGAGACAGGGAGCTGGAGAACTTCAGTGACATGTGTCGCCCACACCGAACATGCTTCTATATGTAGGCAGCATCAAAGACAAAGGGATCAAAGAGCGACTGTTTCACAACCCTGAACTCTATATTCACTTTCAGAAAAAAATAAAAAATCCTCACAATATTTCTGAAATGCAAATTAATCTAACGATATAATTTAGTTGGATTTAAAGTGACACTTTCTATCTTGTAAACTTATTATTTTATGATCTAAATGCAACAATGGTGACAGTAGATGCAATTTTGAGTATTTACATTTTGTGAGAATTCACATTTTACAGCAAAAAACTAACATTTTGCATGCATAAGCTGTAATTATGCAGAATTAACCTCCTGTAGTTTTTAGTGTGTACATTTTTTCTGTCTGTATTTAACTGGTCTGGTTTGGGAAGACCATCCTGCACTTTAGGATGTGCTGTAATAATGTAAATCATGATCATTTTAAACATGTTACTCACGTTGATTAGTCTAATAAAATATGTTAATATGTCAGTCATCTGTAGTGAAATACAGTGTAAAAGTAACCCTTTCAATGAGGTGCAGATTATACTTCAGCACAGAATGGTCTGACTGCACCTCATTATAATACTATTAAAAATACTCTGGAATCTTTAACACAAGCTATTTTTAGGACCCATGTTTTATTAGCACTATGCTCAAACTAAAAAGGGATAAAACTGTGTTAAAAGTGTTCTTCTGCTGCCTTCAATTGTAATTCTGAGGAATATAAATCCAATATTTACTCCGCTTTTAGCTCCGTTTTGGTCTCCACCATCTCCACTGGAAACTATCTGGTTCTTCAGCTGCTGAACTATTTACTGTGAATGTGATCTAGTTGCTAACAGCAGCTAATGTGGGTTTATAGAAGCAATTTAGCTCCTGTTTCCAAACAAGATTGATGTTCACAGTAAGAATGTACTAAAACAGTAAAGTTCTGATCTCTAAAAACCCAAACAGTGAGTTGAAGAATGCAAAATGAGTCTATAGAGCTGAGAGGAGCCCAGAGTTTGATGATAAATCATACGATGAATGACACCTTTCATGCTGCACACAATCATCTGACCCACTGATTATCAGGAGGGTTACTTTTAATGCATTTCACTACAGGATGATAAACATGCTGTTCTGTGTAAGTTTCAATGTATTACTGAAAAGACTCAAACACGTTTTGAATATTTTGGAGCATGTCCTTACATTGCTGTTGCATGTTTCACTGTGAATGAATGTAGCCTGAACCCAGGAGTCACTCTGAATGGATACGAACACTTTATGCACAGATGTAAACACATAATCAATGTGATGCTTTTACTGGGAGAATGATGAAGATCTGATGCTTTCATGGCCTTTTATTTTCCACAGAATTGATTGAAAACTAATAAACAAAATGCAGATGATCCTGCAGCTCCTTAACAGAACATTTTGTTATCTTAGGTTCTGAAGCTTCAAATTGGACGGTGGTCTTCACTCCAAGTTTGACCAGAAAATGTTAGAAAAATAAAAGTGGAAAGCAACTTTTTTTGCTAGCGCACATATCGCAGTCTTATTTGTGCCCCGTGAATGTGACATTATTGCTAAATTTTTAAGATAAAAAGGCATTCTTGTCCTATCGTGTGCAGACATGCTTTTGTATTTTGTTTTAAATCAGAGGCTAATAAAAAAATAAGTGATGCATTTTATATTCCAGAGCAGACTCCTGAAAAGTAATCCCTTCAAATAATCAGATTTCACCTTATTCTGACTCTTTAAACTGCAACAGTAACTATATACAGCTGCTTATATTACACTAATGAGTATTCTGTGCCTCTGTTTGTATACAGCCGGATGGCAAATTGAAGGAAAAAGCTGCTCTCTGGACCCCGACAGTAAGAGGATGCAGTGGTTCACTTCTGCTTTAGGGGACGTCTTGCTGGCATCGTTTGGATCCACTTGTCCCTTCAGAGTTAAGTGTCGCTGCAAATCAATGCAAAGTTCCCCGAGTGAGTGGATATCTTCAGGAGGAGTGGTGCTCGTCTGACATTTTATGCCGGCTTTTTCCTTTAATTTCTCGCCTGTCTGTGCACGTATAGATATAAAGTCGTCTTTCAAAAGTGGACAGAAGACATTCACGATTACGCAACACGGATTGAAAAAATTCCCTAAAAATCCCCTCGGTCGGGGGCTTCTCCTTCCTCTGCTCCGGCATCAGGCTTGGTCAGATAGCGGAGCGACAGGATTATACAGTCAACGCATCAATAATATTGTTATGACACAGCTCTTAACTGGTGATGGCCTTTATCAATTGAAACATGAAAAGCCAAGCTGTCGCCTCGGTGGCGTGCCGAATCCTTCCCCGCGTCCCTCTCGGGCGCTGCTGGTTCCATACTGCTGCAAAAACACTGGGATAACTTATCAGGGATAACTAGTCTAGTGAAGGAGCATGCATAAACACAACCACTCAGAACCTCTCCGGCGTACACCTTTGGCGTGCGCGCGGCACACACAGCCAAGGCCACGGCACACATGCACGGCTCCCCTGATTCGCCCGGTCCCCCTCTCCAGCCCTGAGATTAGGGCAGAGGATTGTGCACAGCTGCTCCCCAACATCCCCGATAAAAATCAGGCAATTTCACAGTCAGTGGCATTCTTTCATCCCCTAATCCACAAACCGCATACAGTTATAGATGAACCTCGCTGCGATGAGAACAAGCTGTGCTGAGTTGACCTCACCAGCCAGTGTGGACACCTCGGATTGGCAGAAACAGGGCGCTTCGTTTTTTAGCTTTTGTGCGTCAAACGGACGCGTATCAGTCTTGTGAGCGAAGGATTACGGCTGATAAAGACGTAAAATAGGAATATGAAGTGTTTTAATGGTGATAGTTTGAGAAAATTCATCTAAAAACCAACTTTTGCTAATTCTTGCAACATTCAAAACACTTCCCACTTGCTAGGAGATCAAATAGGAGATCCTTCATACACTTTGCTGCATGTATTTTTATTGTCATTGCAGCTATTCTTCATACATCCCCCCCCTCCTATTCTGAAGTCACTCAGTTCACCCATTTTGTCTGACCCCAACCTCCATTTGCAGAGCGATTCTTCACCCAAGTTCAAACAGGGGACAAAAAGGTACTTCACAAGGAGGAGGGGAAAAAAAAAAAGAGGAGGAAAAAGAAGTATGAATCAAAAGGCGAGGAAATGGAATTCACTGTACAAACGGCGGGGGAATTTCAATGTCCGCCGAGGCACAGTAGAGCTCTGTTCGGTCCTCGCGGGCTGTGGGGTGAAAAGAGCAGCAGCCACAGCAGGGTACATCTATTCTGACAAGTCCTTACACACAGTGAAAAGCCCGAGCAAGGTCTATTTGTTTAAGAGGCAATAGACGGAGCTGAGGGATACCGGAGCTTTAAGGCGAGCAACGGGAATAATTTTATGGGGTTTTTTTTTTTTTTGGCAGATTTATTTGACGGAAATGAGGTCGAATCAAATGTTTCCTGTTTGCGCATTACCACATCAGGAAGCTTAATTTTACTTTATTTAAGAAGCTTAATACTTTACGAGGATATAAGAGAGAGAAAATGAGCGTTAAAAAGCGCCTCCTGACAAACGGCTTGAGAGCCGCCGTCGTCTGCTTTCTTTTAATTCTGATTTACGCTCGAGGTTAAAAGTTTCTTTCAAAGAGGGCAGCCCGTGTTTCTGACACCAACTCCCCCCTTTTTGCATACGTTCCTTTGAAATGCTTAATGGATGTACATAAGATTAACAAAGTGGGTTCTTTTTTGTTGATGTCTGACGTCTTTACCTTAACCCTCCTTTGCAAAGGTCAACCCGGGATTCAGAACTAGTCCCCTGGGACGTGAGAATGATGATCCGTACCGAAGCTTAATCAGATTATAGTTGTTTTATGTGAATTATTACGAATCACGAGTCAAATAATGTGATGAAAGTAAACTTGTTGAGCAGCGTGTGTGTGTTTTTACTGGAGATAAATGACTAGTCTGGATCGAAAGGATCATTTGGTTGCTTTTTCTTCGAGAAAGATAACAGATATGTTTCTTATATTATTGTTATTGTCACCAAAATGGGGGAAAAAAAACTCAGTAATTGCTAGAATTTTTCGCAAATATTACTCAAACAGGAGGAAATTGTGTGTGTTTTGCTTGTTGATGGTATATTCAGCTGTGCACAATGCACCTTTTGAATGCATTTATGACAACAAGACAGAGAATAAACTCTACAGTGTCCATTAATATGAGAATGGTATGAGATAATATTTGCTCTTAAACATAAAAAACAAATGCACAGAAAGGAATCAAAAGCTGGTTAGCGGTGTGATACATTCGACTCACCTCAATTCACCTCAAGTCAGCTCAAGTCGTCGGTCTCCTCGTGCAGGTTTTGTTGGTCTGAAAAAGTAAAGATGGAGGTTTAGCGGTTACACAAGTGTTGGCTGAGTCTGAGAAGAGAAAAGAAAAAGCCCCCAGGACGCTTACTACACCTGGGCCTCTGAGTTAATTGATAAATCCTGCCCACTATCAGCGAGCCAAAAGGAAGAAGGGGAGCTGATAATGTGACTGTAATCATATGAGCCTCAACTTAACGCCGTGTTCATGGAGATGAAGAGATGACTGTGTGGTTTTAATATAGTGTGAAACAGCCGTGGAGCAGAGGAGGAGGTCGTACGAGGCTTCACGGGATGCATCTTCGGTCTTATTATGGGATTTATGGACAGTTTAAAAAGTGTAATTTTTAGGTGTGTCACTTTTAATATATTTCAGTTAAAGTTTGTCACAACTGTGCAGCAAATGAACAAATCCAAAACACTCTCAATCTCAAGAGATGGAGTTCTTCTGAGGACTTTCTTCTGTAGTGTGAGGTGTAGGGCTAACTTTCACCTCTGCAGCTACACTTAGTTGTATTTATATTATGTTTAAAATTCTACATATCATCTCTAATTATTTAATTTATCACACTGACAATTACCACACTGAGCAATTATTTTAAGTTATAGTTTTTTTGACATTAAATGATGCAAATCTTTTGAAAAATATCAAAGATTTTACCGAATAAATGCAAGTTTTAGAGGCTGGTTTTCTTTATTTGGGCCAACTGGGATCTTTAATGCCACACAAAAAAGTTTCTCTGTTTATTTAGCAACATCTACAATCTTATTCGTATTTTTTTCTTGTTTAGGGGTTAAATAAATCCCATAATATGGCAATAACGACTTCAAAATTGAACCCTAAAATCTTTCCTCGAGTGACCAAAAGGTTTCTCCAAGTTTCTCTACTTCTAACAGTGCTTGGTATTTGCAAAGTATATTTAATGATGGAACCGTATCCGCTAATTATGCAAAATGTTAAAACAATCTATGATTTTTTTAAACACGCTGCCGGTAAACAATCACAGCGTTTTCAGATCTCACAAAAGACTCATAATGCTCAAACAGGCCTATTGTGTTTCAATATTGACTCGGAGCACGAGCAAACAAGTTATTTACGCCCACAATGTACACAGCGAGCTGTAAGCTATTATCATTTCATGTATCAGGAGCTCAAACTTATAATAAAATACGTCTCTTGGCGATGATTTAAACAACAAACACAACAGGAAGGGCGAACGTGGTGCCACAGGTGCTGCTGCTGCTTCGCTTCTGGAGAGAGGAAAGCCGGCGTGCTCTCAGATTCCTTTCCATCTATCTCCTCTTTAATGACGGAGGAGCAGCAGTTACGTGCTGATTGATGTTGGTGAAGGCCAGCAGCACCAGGAATGATCCTCTCACGTCTCCCCAGAGCCAGCCTCAGCCTGGCATCTGCTAAAGGGCACAGGTACACCATCCTGTGCCCTTGTCCTGCCCTCGCCTATTTGATCGGAGGCCAAGATTGACCCTACAGAGCCTGCCAAGGACCCCTGTTTGCGGGCCCCGGGCACCAGACTCAGGGGCCCACACTGGCTCCTCTGCTTTTTGAGGCTTTGGGAAGATTAATAGGCCTCCTCTGTAGAGCGCCTTTGTGAGGCAGCGCCCAGGCGTGTTCAAGCTGTTGGGTTTGCAGGAGACGAAAGGAGCAGCGGCTAATTCCTCTGCAGGTCAGTTTGTCTGTTTCCACTCTGCATTTTCAATGACTCGGAAAGGTCACATCCGCACTGGATAAGCCAGAGCAGGAGCCTCGCAGACACCGAGCAACTTGAGCGAAACCGAAGATTTCCGAGCGAGGAGCTGGCAGCGTCTTTATCGATGCGGCGATTGCGACCCAAAGCCCCGGTTTGCACACATTAATTCCGCTGGATGATCCCGCAACCACAACTGAACAATCAAACACGCATCCACACAACGCTGTTTACCATCAGTTTAGTTTGGATTATGGATTAATGTGGAAATGAATGACAACAAACATGCAAATGTACATATCATATTTGCGCAGCTGTTTTCGGAAGGGGGTGCTAATCACACACAAATACGTGGGTCACAGCGGCGAGTTGTGAGCAGCGCCGCGGCTTTGTCCGACTCGCTCCAACACGAGTTCTGACGATTTTCCGACAGGACGTTTTGTTTTCCCCCCTCGCATATTCCCTCACACCTGCTGCAAATACCAAAAACCCCAGCCAAGAATTTCCTTGAAGGTACTTTGAACTTTGAATTTAACACCAGGAGAAAGTGTTTTTTTTTTTTTTTTAAACTAAAAGTTTTTGGATTTTATGCAAAGGCTTTTGGCCTGAAACCATTTTAATGATTTTTCTTCTCACTTGGTTGCAGGTGAGGGCCTTTGATTTTCGTCATGTACCGCCTCCAATAGTGCAGCCACCAATAACAGCCTCTTTCACCCTCTCCCCCTCTCGCACCCACACACACACACATATATGCTACACACACACACACACACACACACAAACACACACACATACTTCTGGCTGCTCCAGGTGCCAGGGTGTGAAGGGATCAGCCAATCCCAGCACTCGTCTGAAGCTGGATGGTGGCCATCGTGTTATTAAAAGCTACGGGTGAGCTTTGCTGCTCGCCTTTCCTCTGCACTCCAAACAATTTATATATATATATATAAAAAAATAACTTATGAAATAAAGCACTAGTGGGTAAACTACCCAGAGGGATTCTTCTTTTCTTTTCTTTTTTTTTTTTAGTTTTTTAACCAATCTAAACCAATTCACTCTTCACGTCCATTCTCACGGACTGATAGGAAATCAATTGATGGGTCACCGTTACATGATTGATGTCTCCATCTCGCTGATCTGTGCGTCCGGTGATATTCTTCAGTGATACTATTTCCATAAACATCATTATCAGACGGAGCTGCAGCATCTCCTCGCTCAGGACTACTGGGAAAGCTGAAGTGCCTTTGATGAGATGAGATCACATTTTAGAGGGAGCTGCCTTCTCTTTGCCTGTAGCCAAAAACAGCCTAATTGTGTTTTGTCCCATATGTGAATTATTATTAACGCCGATTCATTTACTACACTTCCTTTGCCAATTTCCTAAATTAAAAAAATACCATGTTGAGATTTACAGCGCGCGGCCCCCCCCATTTTCAGCGCCGGCTTCCAGCGTCGCCATGGCAACTTCCAATCAGCAAGGATGGTAGAGCCTGCCGGCCGTGTGTTTGGCGCGAGGCTCTGAGAGGCGCAGGTGGAGCACATATGGAACAATGGCCCAGCAAAAAAAAAAAAAAAAAAAAAAAAACACCCTGCCCGCCTGTATGTGCCAGCAGTGCCCATTTTAATCCCACCGTTACCTTCTAGTGCTCTCTGATGGAGACGTTCTGCTGCAATCACAGCCTCAGACTGCTGCTGGGCCCATGCCAGGCTTCACTTGACAAAGCCAGACCCGGTGCGCTTTTGTAAAACAATGTCTCCAAAAGTCGTGGATCCACCATCTCTTGATCGCTCACTGAAATCGCTCCTTCGCCGACCTTGGCTGATCTCGATGCGGATTGCTTCCCCTCCTGATTGCGGCTCCGTTAAAGCTTCGTCATGTTTGGGCAGCTAACCTCCACCTTAGTGTATGTTTTACTGTATGTTCCTGCATTCATGGCCGTACATACGTCGAGTGTTAATGACTTTTGTGCCTCATATGGCTAGTAATTGGGGTAGTAATGTTATGGAAATCACTAGCATGTGCAGTAAATAAATCAATCATCCAAGGGGCCTTATCTATCACTGCACATTTAAGCAGTCAGCTCCTATGTAGGTTAATTAAAGCACAATGGCCGAGGAGAGGACCTGGCACCCGTCCTGCTTATGTTTAAGCCTTCTCTAGGCCCGCTGGGCTGCAGCTTTCTACAGCCAGATGAAATTTGCCCATTTTATCCTCCCCCATCCCCAGCTGAATACATAAATCATCTGTAAGGGCCTCGGCTTCGACCCTAAATTCCATGAACAATGGCGTTTGTCCGCAAATGCCACACATAATTGCTGGATACTCTTCAAAGCACAAATCGTCGTTTCTTTGCACTTATCTAGGGGCATATAGCGCAGATTTTTTGTGAGTCACTTCATCTGGTTTTGGAACAAATCAATTAAGATGTTGTGCCACATCCAGCAAGGATATTGGGTAAAGTGTGCCGCTACTGATTTGCTTTTATGTTTGGTCTGAGCTGTGAGATAAGAATGAATGGCGTCGGTGTGTAGGGGGAGGCTGGGCGGCTGTTAAACATGTCAAAGTTCACACAAAGGTGTATTTCATAACAAAACTTCGTAATGCTTAAGCCTGCTAATGTGAGCTGAATTCTTTTGAGAGACACAGGAAGTGTCAGGGATTACAATTTAACATCAGTTACTTAGCCATATGCATTTGGCAAGCTGTGTTTACATTTTATAGCTACTGGATATGTCGTGCAGATAGCCCTTGTTTAAGTCTTCCTAGTCATAAAGAACATTTCAGATATCCACATTACATTGTTCTTTTCCACAACTGTCATTTTTGAGACATTTGTTCGGACAAATGACGTCACTTTTACCGTTCATTAGTTTGGAGTTTGTTACGACAGATATCTACAATTCAGTTGCATAATATCAACAATGTGAATCTGCAATTTAACAGGATTAATCCCAGTTTCAGACGTCTACAGCTTGATTCTGGCTGGTCATAATTCAAGTTTAAGATAGGTTTGATTTTTCTCAATTTACTCAATTTCCTGTATCTATGTAGTACTTTCAAAATACCGTAAATTAAGTTTGAACTCATCAGAATGATGCAGAATCTGAAACTGGACATATGATTAGGCAATACAATGTTGTTGATATCTCAAACTTGATTTCTGCCTTGTCAAAATTTATTTATAGATATCTTGAATTTGAGTTTTGAGTGGGCAAAATGACATTACAGATATCTGTAGTTACGTCAGAAGCTACGGCAAGTCGGAGGAAGAGGTGACTCGCCTTTCAAACATACTATCACACTGCAACTGGCCTTCTGATCATAAGTCTTGAATAAACAACCTCCTATTATCTATGAAATCCTTGCTGATGAGTTCCTTCCATTTCATGCCATTTTCTAGCAGTCTTATCCACCACAGCAACAGTGACTACATTCGCTAACAATGCTAAAACGCTTTGCAGGGCCACAACAGTTCAGACTAGTCGTAATGACGGTTGCAATATCCGCAGTTATTATTTTGACCAGCTTAAACTGAATTACAGGAATATGAAGTCATAAAAGATGGTATAAATATCTTAAATTCCAATTCTGACCAGTCAGAGTGTAATTATAACCTGTCACAATAGTGGTAGTTGATGTCTGTAATTTTAATCCAGTCATAGTTATTATTTGTTAAAACAGTTTGTCACAGATGCACGGTTCTCAGAAAGTCTAAAAGACAAAAATTAAACCTCCAGATAATCCAGCCAGTGTGCGACTTCATTCAACAGTAGTGACCACATTACATATATTACCCTGTACATCTAGATTGTGTTGACACCCTCTAATTATTGAGGTTAGTTGATGAAAACAGAAAAAAAAAAAAAAGTGCTTACCTTGTTCTTTTCTGTTTTCCTGACCGTGGTTTCCTGTAACTGAAACAAAAATTGAAAATCATTGTGTCAAAGTTCAACTTCCAGCAAATCAAAGCTAAAGAAACTACAAGCTTTCTCTATAAAGAGCTGTCAACTATGAAATAACTACTTACATAATTACTTACAATTATTAATAAAAGCTCAAAACTAAGGGCAACAGCTGGCTAAATCAAACCAGAGCTGTCGCCATTTTTTTTTTTAGCTAATTGTAGTTCTGTTATTTTTCCCTTACTTATCACAATTAATTTACTTTGTTCTGAGTATTTCTTGTACTTCTAAGTTGTAATTTTATGACAAGGAAAGTTGTATATTTTAATTTTATCGTATTGTATGTCAAAGGTCAACAAGAGACAAGAAATTAGCAACAGCTACACATTCTTTGTGCGCATATCTTAATCAAATGACATAAATTTAAAATGGAGTAATTTAGACAATGAGCTTTTTACAATTTTTTGTATACACTTTTTAGTGCACTATAGTGGATGAAATTCACAGTTAAAAATTTGAACAGCACTACATAATGGGCTTTCAGGTTGTGCTAAGCTAACTTTAGCTGTTGGGCGTGATATGCTAGCAGCTCATTAAACCGCACATCTCATTTTTTTGTTTCTTTATGAGTTGAAGACAAAACAATGTCATGTGAAATTAAGGTAAATTTTGGTGTAGTGAGGTAGCAAATATTTCGTTGACAATAAAGTGATGTAATCCGCTTTTCTATGTGAACAGTAGCTCAATAAACAAACCACAAACGAGGGTCCCAGAAGGTTTTTCTCCTCTGTCCTGACCAACTATTTATTATCCGTAATTCGGGTCACATTTGTGCTGTGCAACATTTTTCTACATTGCACAGTTAAAGATGTGTCGTTTGCGCTAAGAAGCCATTGGAGAGGCTTTCAAGTGAGCATCCCAATCTCTTCTCCCACTCTGGGAGGATCAGAGTGGAGGCACCGGGCCGATACAACTCCTTGTGGCCCTCGGCTGTCACTGATAACAACTGTATCTCATTATCCTCCTTGTGGGGGCCACGGAGGTAGCGGCGACCGTAAACACCATCCTCCTATCCCTCCACAATGGGCCGTTCGCCGACAAAAGGCACTCTTGGAAGCTTGAACTCGAGCCAACAGCTCTATTCATGTTGCCATGTACAGCAGATGTCTGGGTGAGCCTATAGAAGGTTACAGATCTATGCTTCATATAGACAACGGCAATGCAAGTTAATGTCTTGAGGCATGTGCGATGCGCGAGGAGGAGTAGAGGTATTTTGTATAACAGCGCTCATATCGTGGGTTTTTCCAGTTTGTTTAATTAGCAGAAATCTTTTATTTGAGTAGGAGTTGGAAGAGCAAGACAGTAAAAAAAAAAAAACCAGGGCGTCAGTAAGAAAATCGATGGATTCCGATCCATAGCTCGTGCTTTAGTTGACTTCCACATTGTTGGATCAGATCACATCATTAATTGTACTATTTTTTAGCACTCTATCGATTTCTCCAGCGCATTACTTAAATCAATCTGCGGTTCAAAGACAAATGGATCTTTGAGCCTAACTTAATGTTTCAACGAAAATGGAAAGTAGAGCTGATTTGATAAGTTGAGTAATCAATTAGCTGGTCGGCAGAAGATTATTCAACGAGTTTGATCGTTGATTTAATCATTTAAGTCATTTGTGAAGCAAATGCAATACGAGCAAGATCCAGATTCCTGAATGAAGACACGGCGGACTACAGCCGAGGCTGTTTAGAGGAAAGAATGATGGAGTGAAGAGTCATTTCTGAGAATATGTGATGAGAGCGATTCTGAAAACTATACGACGCCCAAAGTCTCACAGAAAGTCCGACAAGAGGGGAGTCATTCATCGGTGGCGTAAGTGGAAACTGCATCATACAAAAATCATACATGATGTAATTTCCGGACTACAAGCCGCTACTTTTTTCACACGCTTTGAACACTGCGGCTTAAACAACGATGCAGCTAATTTATGGATGTTTACGAATTTGCCGCGAGACTAAAGTGACGTTGAGAGCAACAAGAGAGACTGAGGAAGTGTGTGACCAAGTGATTCTGAGGCTGTTTAATTTCGACACTGAAGAACTTTTAGTGGTTTTAGTGCAGGAGGAAGATGAACATCGCGATCAATGACTTTTCCTGGTAGGCTGCTGCATTTTTTATTTTCTTAACCAGACGTATTACAGGCAGTGTTTGGAAAAAAGCATTTACGTATTTGTGTATGTTACTGCTACGTACTTAATTAAGAGTTTAAAAAAATCTTTCTGTGTAAATATCTCATGTTACGACATACACACCTGCAGCTTATAGACAAGTGCGGCCTGTATATGTGCAAGCTTTTTTTTTCTTTTTAAAGTTCATGGGTGCGGCTTATATTCAGGTGCGCTCAATAGTCCGGAAATTACAGCAATCTAATGAGATGAGGGTCTCCAAAAGTCCTCAAACCTCCCATCCAGGATGCTCCGAAGTATTGCTCAGACAAAACAAGTGATTCAGAAAGATTCCACCTTTAAGCCAACATGGAGAAACTGCAGTTCCTCGAATGACCACTTGAGGCTGCCTCCAAAAGCGAGTCAGCCCCCATAGACCTCTATGTTAAAATGTCCAACTTCACAGCAGGCATAAACATGTTTACAGCACGTTATAAAAGCAGTGTTGGTCTCTTTAGATAATTTCCCCTGTCATGACAAAGCATTTAAGTCATATAGGTCCATAAATTATGCAGATTTTCATCCAGTGAAACTGCCTGCGCACATACACATAATAATCATATCAACGTCGACATATGTGTCGCAAAAGTTCAGTCAGGTGGTTCGCTGAAGCCACCAGCAGATTGTGTCGTGCTGTGAAGTTACAAAGCATAACTTCAGCCTCCACCACATTTGTCGGCGCGTGGATTCGGGCAAACATGGACATCTGTGGCTGATTCTCCCTCTGATGTTCTCCTTTGGTGCAGATTTGATTTAAAAATTTTTGTCTTTGCATCGCGTGCACCAGACGCCGCCACCTTGATGTCTCACACGCAGACCGAGTATTCTTCTTCTTTTTTTTTTTTGCTGATACAATGACGCAGCTGAACGTTGCTTTTTGTTTATTTATTTTCTTAAATAAAGCTTTAATATCTAGCAAATCTGCTCACATCTCATAAAGATTTTCTATGAATACAGACTATGTATAAGGAGGGAATTCAAATTGTATTTAAGGTTAAAGTTATGCATAATTAAGAATGTGGTCGCTTTGAGTGTCAGGTGAGTGCCTTCACAGAACAGTCCACCTGATTGCTGGATTGTTTGGGACTTATGTAAAATCATGTACCTCCAAGAGACACCACACTGGGCTTCAAAAACGCTCATCAGCAAATCTACAGATGACGTCACGGAGGGTTCGTCTATCTTTATGGTCAAATCTGAGCCTCTGTGAGGGTTTTGTAGAAGCTGTGTCGTCGTAGATCTACAGGGTTCTGTTTGTGCAATCTGACTATTTTCGGTTTGCATTCTACGCATGCCACCTACTGCATATCTGTTTGTCCTGGAAGACCTTCTCTCTTTTTCCTTTTTCTTTCTCCACCCAAAGTTATTCCTTATCTGAATCAATGCTATAAAAGATTACAAAACACTTTGACCTACCGAGAGAACATTGATTTGCTTTCTTATTATCTTATCTATTATAGAGTAATCTTACTAAAAAATAAAATAAAATAAGCAACCGATAGTACAAAATAGTCACTGCCTGCTTTTCCCGGTTCATGACTGCACAGCGCTGGAATGCGGCCCAGCATGCATCGGGTGACTTGGACAGTCTGCCGGTCCGTTTCACATATTTTCGTCCAAACAAGCGATGCAGAGTTTCCAGTTTATCCGCTGAAACCCTGCGTGTGTTCTAAACCGTGCACGGGTAAAAGTGAGACAAAAAAAAAAAAAGGGAAGATCATCTGCTGGCCTCATTTACGGCTGACTGACTGACAGTGTTTTCATCCTCCCTGCGATGTACACAACAGCAGAGCAAAAAAAAAATACAGTGAGGAAATTCATATTAAGGAGTAGCACTTAATGAAATTGAGAAAACAATAGCGGCGTAATCAGCACACAGTTAAACATCTTCCCCAACAACTCGGGCCATTATTAAAAAAGCGAAACAAATCAATCATTACTGAGTGCGGTAGCCCCGCTTTCATTAGAAAATCATATAGATTAAATGTTAATCATAGCTAACTCTATACCAGTGGGCTTCTGCCAAGATGACAGATGGATCATTAATGAGAATAACGAGGGGATCTTAGTCTATACACGGATATGGAGATGCAACAACAAGCATAACACCACACTTGGCTTCCAAAAAACTGTTATTTTCGACAGAAATAGAGGAAGATAATCAGTATGTACATGCAGAATTCGCTTCTTTTTCCCAAAGTCAAAGAGTATGTGTTAAAAATGTGCGAGATCACTGCAGCGCGGATGCGGACGTGTTTTAAGATGTTTTCATAGTGGGGGCTGCCACAGGAGACTGAGGGAAATTGGTGGTAACACCTGTCACACACATTCAGCATCAGATATTAGCATCCGTCTCTTTTGCTGGTCTGTGAACGTCGAATAATTACTCTTGTTTAAAAATCTGCCTATTAGCACTAACCAGGTTATATTGGACATCTGTCTCCGAGAGCTGACTGATATAATTGGCTGCCATCATATCGAGCTTCACTCTACGGCAAAGCACGCCGGCATGACAGGCGTCGCTGCTGTCCGTGACGTAGCTTCCACATGTCGGTTTTCGCGAGTTGAGTCAAATGAAATTGTACGAGATGAAAGTTGCGGCAAAAACAGAACACATATGTCCACGCGCGGCGCTCAGTGGCATGTTATTGGCACAGTGTTTTCATCAGGTCTGATAACATATGTTTAGAACTCAGGAGGCTTTGGGCAGGAGGGAATAGCGCTGTGTTTGAAGTCAACTGCCGCATTAAGCAGAGAAGCGGCACAGTTGTGTGGAGATGCTCTCTTGTTCAAAGGGATGGAAGGAACCGCTCCGGGGAGCGTCCAACATCAAGAGCTGACCCCGGCACTGTTTCCCGCTACCTTCTGCCATGCATCCCGCCGCCGTATGCTGTGATTCCCAAAGACCGGCAGGCCTGTGCCATCTGGCCTCACTTCGGATTCCCCGGACACATATTGGGAATCCAAACTATGCCACCTCCCTGTCTCTCCCTTCCCTCTGCGCTCTCTCCCTCTGGGTCGTCTCTGCGACTCCACTTCATCCCTGCTTGAGTGTTGGCTCAAGTGGAAGGGGTCTGCTCTCCAAGTGATCCCAGTTGCCCTTTTCCTCTTTAATCCCCTTGTGATGGGATCCAGTAGGAGCCCTTTAAATTCGGAGGGAAACGGTCGATAGTTTTTAAGATGAAGGAAAATCCCCTGAGGGTTATCCACCTAGCAGCGTAGTCTGACTCTGTCGTAGGGCGCTCGCTTCATTACGTGACCTTCAGATTGCTTTTCTCTGAACTGCTCCTCTTCAAACTGTGTAAAATTTCTCCCCACTTTAGCCGAAAAGTCAACACCACAGTTGAAGGAAACCTCTGCAACCCGTCGGATTGTTGCCGCAAATCTTTACCAACTCTCTGGTTGTGGAGCGCTGCTTGCAGTGTAAATGTGTTTACAGACACACACAAAGAGAGAAGAGGCTCCAGGAAGAGAGCAGTGGTGGGCTGTGCAGTATGTTCTGTAGCACTGCCACAGATTTCACACTTCTTTTGTGTGTCTCTTTCTCTTCCTCTCCTCTGGGCGTCGCCTCAGTGGGGAATTCAATTCCCTAATAACTGGGGAATCAAAGTTGGACAGCACCACTGCTGGGAATCATAAAGGAAGCAGTGGAGTGGCTGGCCATTCATTCATCCAGGCCCATTACAACGTATACCAGATGGACACTGCACGTCACCGGGTGACATCTCAAGACAGCCGCGGCCGCCTGCCTGCCCGGCGTGGAAAAGATGAAAGTTACGAGGGAGACGGGAAGCAGGTTGTGTCAAACAGAGACAGATCTGATCAACAACTGCACAGAGATGAAATCAAAGTGGTTGAAGCATGTGGCGTGAGGCATCTGGTATTCTAGCAAACAGAAGCTAGCGGAGCTGCCAACGCGTTCGGGGGAGAGCTGCCTCCCCCGCTCAGCGGCCTCAAGCCAGTGGAAATGCTACTGGCTTGTGTTTTAAATCCACAAGAGGTGTGTTTTTTGGCCGTGTTGTCCTCAGGTTATTATTTATTTTGGGAGGGGGGGAGCATGGAATTTTTGCAGGTGGCGGAGACACAACACAGACAAGTGACAAAGGTCCTGGTCTGATCCATGCAAACACTTAAAAGCTGCCAGGACATCCCCCCCATGCTACTGTAACTTCTCTACGTCTAAACAGGAGGCGATTTATTCACAGCAAATCAATAGCAAAGGTGACATTAGTACCTGCTGGAACCGCGCCAGCATATTTCTCAAATCCTGGGCCACTTTCCTTATCTGCAGAGGGAACCGAGATCTGATAACAGACTTTTGAAATGCTCTTTTGGTTTGTTTTACATCAGCAAATATTATATTTTCATTTGCTTCTTAGAGAAAAAAAAAAAAATCAACTGACAGCATGCGAACAAATTAAAACAGAGTTGATGTAATGTGGGTTTATGTGCTGTGTAACAGCATTATGTATGGTGTATCTGTGTACATCTGCACGTCAAGTGTAAAGGACCTGTCAAGCCCTCCTGGCATTGATTTTACATTTCATACTACTTCCTGCATAGAGCGCTGTGAGCATCTGATCCCCTAATCTCAGAATGCCAGCTTTCACTCAATGTCATCTGCCAATGAGCTGCAACCAGGCGCCCATCCTGCCTCTGGCACCAGAACTGCACCCATCCAGCTTGTGTGCGTTAATACCCACCGTTGCTAGGCTACAACGAGAGGAATCAAATTTAGGTGGCTTCCACAGCTGCGCTGTACTGTTGTGCACCGAGGGATATACATGGCAGCGTTCCCAGTATGCACCTGGATGGAATGAAACAGGAAGAAGTGGAGAAGTCTAATCTACTAGGTACAGTAGTGGCTGTCTGCCCTGCGTTTGCCCCGAAAGTATGTCCGGAAACGAGAAGAAAAATCACATTTTGGATTTTCTGATTTCTTTAGGACGCCTTGCGCTGTTGACGAGGTAAATGTGTGCAGCAGGGAGGTCAGCGGGGGAAACTGCAAAAAGCACCATGTGTTAGCTTCTGGCCTTATTACAAGCA
This sequence comes from Stegastes partitus, assembly GCF_000690725.1. Taxonomy (NCBI): domain Eukaryota; kingdom Metazoa; phylum Chordata; class Actinopteri; family Pomacentridae; genus Stegastes; species Stegastes partitus. Next base: position 192,695 of record NW_007579001.1, read on the forward strand.
CTTTTTGAAAATAATGCCACAAGATGTTTAACTGATGCAATAAACATGCGAGTTTCAGGAAAAGTTGGAGGAGTCTCGTGAAATCAGATCAGTCAGGTTTCCTCTGTGGAGTCATAATGCTGTTATTTTCACTTAGGGCTGATGTCCTCTTTTAATCAGTCTATTGCATCATTGAACGCTCTTTGCTCGGATCTGTGAAACAACGGAGTTTTGAACAATTGGCTGCCGACAGTCTCTCCAACATGCCAAAAACCATAAAGGGCTTCTCCACAGCTCGCTTCCTGCATCTTGGCTTCAATGAAATCAGTGAGCTGCGCTGCTCAGACATTGTTAATTTCACAGGGTTCACACAACTGCAGCAACATCTTAACAATCAGTTTCAAAAGAGTTGTGTGCCAAAGGCTGAATTATTAGATCCTGGAAAGCATGTCAGGATGACATTAACATGACACTTATCAGTCCTCAAAAAGAAAGCGTTAATTGAATATGTTTTCATTGAGAACACTGGATGCACCTATTAGATATTATGCGCCTGAAAACTTTCCTCACACTGATGTCTGTATGCCACAAGGAAAAAGACTGCAATGGTTAGCTTAGCTTAGCATAAAAACTAAAAACAGCCGCAATTTGTGCTTTCATTGTGGGGTTATGCCGAAGATTATTACTTGGCAGTCGATTCCTGGAGTCTCTGCTGGTTGCTTGGCAACTTCATGGAGGCCCGTAAAAATCCAAATACTCCTTTTTGCGCTTTAGTTTATTGTATGGATTAAAGAAGCCTTATAAAACTTGTTTGTCAGTGAGCTTTAGAGACTCTGGATAAGAAATTCTGTTACCTTTAGAAGGAGCCAAGCCAGCTCTTTCTTCATTTCTAGTTTTTTTTTAAAGCTAAACTGAGCCAAACAGCTGCTACGTTTATGGTTCAATCTTGTCTTCTAACCTCCAAAAAGAAAAATTAAAAAGCATGTTTGAACAAGTGTTGGACCATTTCTTTAACCAAATGAAATGTGTATTGAACTGATTTCTTTAAAAGATGCCTCTAAATTTAATTTAACTGATTTTGGCTGGATGTCTAATTTCCATTGACTTCCTAGTAAAAGCCGATATCACTCAAGTCAGGAATTAAAGTGACTGCAGTCAGTGAGAGTGTATTCCTTTTCCCTTTTTTTTCCCTGCTCTTCCTTGGCATATATGGATTGGTAATCCTTCGACGTGTGACTTCAAAGCTGGACTTAACCAGTGGGTGGACCGCAATCGTTTAACACAGGCTGTCAATGCACACTAATAAATGCACAAATACACTTTGATTTGAAAAGGAGCCAACTTCCTGGACGCAGGGATCCGCCCCCTCTTGGACGTTTAGCTCACACATCTCCAACTATCACCGAAAAACCTCGCCTCTATTGTGGCAGCGAACTAAAGCACACTCAGCTTTTTGCCGTCACCTCCTCGAGACTTTAGGATCCATTAGCAGCTGCATATTTGACCGAGTTTTTTTTCTTTTTTAGGTTTATCCCGAAAAGTGCAAAATAAATCCATTCCCTCCTCTGGCTCCTCCTCGCCACTGCGAGCCAGAAACAGATGCTGGTAGCACCATGTTGCCAAGATGACAGGAGCTGCCAAAAAAAATTCAGCCTCCTTCAGCAGTCGAGGCTCAAGTGATGTTCAAGTGCGCACTCCGAAGGAAACTGGGTTTGTCTCGTATGTGGAACGTCTAGAATATTAATGTGGACACGTGAAATGACACTTAACATTTCTGAGGATGTATAATAGGTAAAGAAAGCACAGATGTGGTTGATTTCCTGCTCTGTGCTTCTTCTACCCTCACCTCCCCTCCCCTCTCCTCCTTCGCTTCTTCGCACCAACTTACTTCCAGGTAGAAGATGAACAAGAGGAAGAAAGTATGAAAATGCATTTCAGATCTTTGGCCTTTCCTCTCATCTGCACTCGTCAGTAGGAGTGGGATCTTTTTTGGTGTTTTGAATAGAGGATGGGTGAAATGGGCAGGTGAAGGAGAGCTGGCAGGAGGAGGCAGTGGGCTGAAGTTTGTTCTATTGAAATGGGATGTTACGAAAACAGCAGCTTGAATTTACTTTGCATTGAGCGTGGATTCGGGTTTGGAAGTCGAAACACCATTTGTACCATTAAGCATTAAGCGAGTAGAATTTATTTCTGCAGGTTCATTTTCAAGGGAATAATGTGGTTATAGGTATATATTGGGATCCATAATTTACAAATTAATCACATTATCAGGCCACTAAACATGATGTATACCCTATTTTGGCTGCCGTTCAGTGGAGCGGCTCTACCTTTTCTCTGCTTTTTTTTCACCTTTGCAGATGAAACTCCAAACTCGTAGAGGTCACATAGTCGCGTCCTCCGGTCGGGAGGGAGGAAGGGAGGGAAGAGATGGCAGCTGTGACGCTCCTGTCACTTTTTCCTCAACTGTTTTCCTTCTTTGAAATTCACTGTCGAGGTTTTAAACTAAGGAAGAAATGCCGCACGCGTCGGGTTTCATCTCAGGTTTGTGCTAAAGTGGAGTTTTGGAATGAAATGAAAGGACAAGATGGCAGCGACACTGCTTCTCGCTTTAAGCCGCCGTGGGGCTTTAATACGTCGCATTTTCTGATTCCGCGGGGCTTTTGAGGAATCAAGGAAAATGCTGACGAGAAATCATTTCTTGTTTTTAAGACAGAAATATGTTTTGTGTTAATGTAGAAGCTGATGTAACAAGAATTCCTAATGAAGAAAACAGATAAATGTGAACTATATGCATACAAAACATCAGTACGTGAAGGTGTCTTTAGTGCAATGACCTATCAATTCAAATAGCTATATGTTTCCTGTGGGAACTGGCATATCTGCAGACCTACAAGCTTCTGTTTCTCACGCAAACACACACACACATGCGAACACACTCTCCGTCTCACGCCCCATGTGAACACTCATCTTTAACGAGGGGAGAGCTGAAGCCGTGCGTGATTGTTTTAGAGAGGCTGCCCTGAAGGCACGTTATCGCTCAATGTGGGACTGCTTCTCCCAGTCATACGTCCTCCTCTTGTTGATTGTGCGGCGCAGATCAGCGGCAACAAAGGCGTCATTAGTGGGGCTTTGGTCCCCACCAGGCCCGGGCTAATTATGAATGGGGGGCCCCCGGTAATAATTCAAGGGCCCCGTCGGTGCGGCTTGAAACTGAGGAGAGAAACTTCACAGATTCAGTGGTGGCGCGCTCGGGCCCCATCTGCCTCCGTTTCCCAGCCACCTGCCTGAAGATCTGACCCACGTCAGCCGCAAGATTGGAGCGCCATTACGCACAAGAGAGAGGCAGGGGAAGCATATGGGATTTATACGTGGCTTTTAATGAATGATTTGCAGTGGTCATTAAAAGCTTTGGACAATTACCTGGTTAGAGAATGACGCCCTGCCTGGTAAACCGACTCACAATTGTCAGATTATTTCCCTTCTGCCGCAGTAAAAGCGGCCTCTCGTGCAGCAATATTGATAGAAGGGGGAGATCTTTCAGTGTAAATCTGCACTTTGTTTGAAAATTCTGAGCTCAAAGCAAAGACTTGACATCATCTTCAGCTGTGCACTGCGTTGCACTGATTACTGTACTCCACGGCGACAGGGGAAGTGATCGTCGTTTCAGCCAGAAGAGGGCAGTATCCATTTTCTTAATCACATCTCAAGTGATTTCCCCCTTGGCCAAAGCAAGCACAAACATTGCTCTAATTCCAAACCCACAAAAGAGGGAATTTGAAAGTAAACAAATGAGCCCGATGGGATGATCAGCATTCTCGGATTCGCGAGCATAAACTCTTTTCCCATGGAGCTGGCTCACAATCTCAGCACAGGGCCTGGATTTATCTCTCCGCTCTTGATTCATTGGGTGACGAAGCTCTGATTTATAACAGATCTCAAATTTAACATCTTGAAAAAAAAAAATGAAGAAGAAGAAGAAAGAAAAAAAAAAGCTGAGGAGGAGATGGGGTGAGAGCGTGAAGCTGCAACTCATGAAGCAGCTGCGGGGCTGCGAGGAGACGCTCACATTATTTATAGATGCTGAGAGTATGTATTGTATCGTTTTGCTGTCAGGTCAGATGCTGTCGTAAGTTCAACTAATTTGAAATGTGAGCCATTTGGACAAACTGCAGCCATAAAGTATTCATGAAATCATGAGGTGTAGCGGAGAGCGGAGTGGCTGAGAAAAGTCAAAATGCTATGTTTTTTTGGGGGGGAAGTTATCTACCGCTGGATCAAATCAGCCTCGATGTTCGACGATTACGACCGCAGATGTGAAGGCGTCAGGCTCGGTTTTAGCTATACGCTCTAAATGGAAAGTGAGCATGTTAAGTATTGCCAATCTGCCCGGGTCACTCATTAATATGCAAGCTCTAATTTGGGCCTCCACGTATAGAAGTCCGTTCTGAATGGAGCAGCTAATTTGAAAATAATCTAGAGTGGCACATCGCTTTTGTCGGCGATGACATCACCCTGTGGATTATTCACGCCGCTTGTAAAGGAGGTTTCCCCACTGATGGCTTCACTACCACTTATAAATGTAGCCTTGAGGCGATGAACCTTTTGTTTTCTTTCCTGCCGCCTTTTTTTTTTTTTTTCCTCTCCCCAAAAAACTTCCCCACATGGTCTGAGATTTTTTCCAACAAGATCTGCCGACTAAATATTGAAGTAAGAATTTAAGGATGTTGGAGGAACGGTCACGGCGAACGATGATTTGCCTCCCCGTTTCAGTTGCAGTAAGGGGACTGATTGTGAAGAAGAAGAAGGAGAAAAAGAAAAAAGGGGGAGTCAAAAAACACAGGGCTGGTTTTGATCTGGATTCAATGGCCTGGAATAACTGGCCCCTGAAGAGCTCTTGTGTCAAATGGTATCTGTGACAGGGAACAGGGAAGGGGGATAAACATGCTGCATTTAACATGTGGACATAACACCTCCCCCTTACACCATCTGGAGGAAAACAACCTCGACTAAAGAAGATCTTGTCTTGGTTGCGTCTGCTGATTCCGACAACGTGGAATAAATTTTTTGAATGGAATGCAACAATAGGAGGAAGAGAAACGTTCGGTTTCCCAACAAAAGGCGAGCCGCGGTGTTAGCAGTGAAGACGCATCGACAAGTTTGGCTGACTCCCGCCTCCCTTTGAATCGTCCTCTGCTTTGTAATGTGAGGGTGTTTGCAGGCAGGTCAAAAGGCCCTTTCAACCCAAGGCCTCACCTACTTCCTAATGAATTCCCAGGGTCCATCAACCTGCAGGCGCTCCCATACAAGCTAACCAATGATTACACCTTGAGGGGGAGAGGGTGCGGGTGGAGGAGGAGGAGGAGGAGGAGGAGAGGCTGCTGAGATGGAGCATCCCCAAGTACACACACACACACATACATATATCCATATACACACAACACACACAACCACCACCACCACCACCACCACTACTACCATCACCCCCCAGATTGGAGGCAGGTGCAGCAGCAAATCAAGCCTCATTAGCTGCACCTTCTGCTAGCGTATACCGTGGACAGATGGAAGCTCGCCCTCACATGTTACCTCACATCAGATGGCAGTTGGAGGAGGGTGGCTAGGGGGTAACAGGGAGGAACACTCGCCCCCTTCTGCCGACACCGCTTCCTCCGAGCTACAAGATGCCCCCAAGCGCAGATCCAGCAACAGAATGCTCCTTAACCTTAATCCTGCTGGCAACCGCGAGCTTCCAGAGAGTATCTAACATCGCATCGGTTGTAACTTTCTCCCCGTCAGGCCTGGCCCTGGTTAGAGAGGTACATTCCTGGCCCTAGGAGGAGTCGAGGACCTGCAGAGGCCTCCCCACCACCACCACCACCACCACCACCACCACAGTTACTGCGTTTCTGCCGAATCCATGTAAAAAGAGCTGGGAGCGTGTATGTTTTAGCTAGCGCGGGCACATGATATGCTAAGACACACTATGGGGCCACCAGGTAAGTGACAGAGCCCCGGCTGCAGGGTATCACATCACCCCCTTGTCCTCATGGCTCTGACACAAGATCCCGAGCAGCTAATTGAGGCAACAGTGCAATTCATTGGTGCCGGGCCCAGTGTCAACACCTTCTTCAAGGTAACAGTGGATTTATGCACGTCCCTCCGAGAGGCGGGTGGGCGGGGGGTGGACGCACGGGCAGAAAGTGTCAAGGGGAGGCCATGTGCGAACTGACGCTGTCTCTGCAGATAAGAAATATTGCTCGTGTGCTTTTTCGCCACAGAAGAACCCTGTCAGAGCTGGATGGGTTTAGGATGTTGGAATTTCCTGTTGGGCCCCCGGAGCTGTCATAGGTCTAATTCAGCGAAACATCTGTGAATGAAGATGCCCGCATGACGACAGCGGCACCTGATGTCCTCCAATATCAAGTCAGAGCTTCAAAAAGTGCACAAAAAAAAAAAATTAGCAGTAGCAAGTAACTCCAAGGAGAAAGAAGTCATGCTGATTGGAAAGCACAATGCATTAACACCAGCGGATTACATTTAAGTGCCTTATCCAGGTAATGAGGTCAGGCGCAGTTTTACGACTCCGATAAGTGGTGTTTGGCAAGTCACGCTGTATAATTAATCAAAAGTATATATTCTCAATTTTAGATATGAGTGTGCATGATTAATTTAAGTTAGCAGGGTGGGTGGGGATAGGGAAATTCTTAAAAGGGTGCTGCAGGAAGAATGAGGGCACTGGCACAATGGGCACTTTGTCTAGTCCCGGTAGCCTACAGAGGGAGGGGGGTCACTGCGGTGGGAATAGAGCTGTGGCATTAATGGATTGAACCTAAGTAGTTGGTTTGGAAGTGCACAGAATCCTCAAGTTTTTTCGGGGGGCTTCTAGCGAACAAACCGCAGCGGGGTGCTTATTCCTCGAAATCCTGGAGGAAAAAAAAAAAATCCTGTGCGGTCGAATGTGACTTTTAAAGCAGCTCGAGTTCATATTTTTAAATAAACAACGGCTCAAGTTACTAATGCAAAAGGTGTAACTGATAGTGAAGAATAGAAAATTATCCGTCTAGTGTAGAGTCACCCTCGGCTATGAGGAGCGTTTTTGCAACTTTCAGTCCATTGTTTTGGTTTTAGTCTGCAGCTTTAATGTTTTTGTCTCCATTTGGAGCTACAGCAGGAGGGTTTTTTTTTAAATATAATGCAGCATTTAGCTACTGAAGAGCCATAAATGTCCCCCAGGAGTTGGTTCAAACCCAAACTGAGCTAATGGAGAGTGAATATTGGACCATCATGAATAATGCTAAATATCACTTTTTTAAATTTAGTCGAGCCGGTGCTGTTTGGACTGATCATAAATCAATAAAATCGGGTTTAAAGTTGCACAAATCAAATAAATGATCCTCAAAAATGGATATAAAGGGTGTGCCGAGCTGCGTCTTCACTTCTTAGGGTCATATCAGGTTAGCGCTGCGTGCTGATCACCTCCAGACTGGAAGCCATGTTGCTGCCAAACAAAGAGGAGACCCCTGGGGTGGTGGGGAGGCAGGTTCTGCCTTCACGTTCTACCAACAGCACTCATAAACAGAAGACACATCAATCTAAACATCCCGCATATTTCACAAATCTCAAACCTTTTCTCATGTCACAATCTCCGACATCATTCCCGTTTTTGTGATGTCAGGGTCCTCGTGCAAATGAGCGGCCGACTTTTTTTTAACAACATTCATTTCAATCAAGCTGCTGAGGAGGTACTTCTGTTTTCCTGGGAGCTAATGAAGAGAAAAAGACACACATATGGGACTCTTTCTTTTTTTTTTTGTCTCATCCTTCGATCTGCGCCCAGATCCATATGCCATATGGGAAAGTGTGGATGAGAAGATCCAAGGAGCTCAATGCATGTTCAGTCTCCCTCCAAATGCAGCTGAAAGAATCAAAAAAAAAAAAAAGAAGTCTCCCTCTCTTGTCTTGCTCACTCCCCTGGGCACATGAAAGTGAAGGTTACACTTGCAGCCCTTTTAATGACAGGCCTTTTTAGCGGGGTTTTTGTTTCATTTAGAGGAAATCTTCATTGTTAATCTGCTGCCTGTTGCCAGGTTTGAACACGAGGTGCCATATGCTGTATGCTGCCTCACCGCCTCACTTCTAAACCGAGGATTTCAAATTTGTCATTTTGTTGTTGTTTCATAACCAGACAGCATGTTTTAGGTGGGCTGAGGGTCTTTATTAATGTGAAGCTGCAGAGGGAGAATACTTTAAAACTGAAAAACAGGGGAAGAAAAAAAAGGTTTAACTCCATGTTCATGGTGCAGGTTTCAGCCAAAAGGGTTTGACCTGATAGTTTTCATAATGTGCAAAAAAAAAAACCACGAACACGCATATCGTATCGGTCTTACCTTAAACATACAAACATTTCTCAGTCGGCCGCAGCTCGGAGCTTCAGAGGCGAGTTCTCGCTCAATCACAACAACGTGCCTCGACCGAGATGAAGTCTGGAAGCCATTAACGGAGAATATAGCCGGGGCTTGGCCAGAGAGTACAGTAAATGTTAAGCAGGTGAGGGATTCTGAAGCTGTAATGATGTGAATTTTATGCAATCCTTTACAGAAAAAGGCTGCTTTTTTAAAAATATAAGTCTCACACGCGGAGAAATTTCTCTCTTAAAAACTTAACAGAAACGTGCCTCTGCAGAACGTCGGCAGCAGCAGCAGGATGTTTAGGGGGCCTTGCATGAAGCAGATGTTTATGGATACCATACTTAAGATACGAGCACATCGCCGCCTGCATTATATAAATAAAGTAGGCCCCCCCCCCCCCCAACATAAACAATTATTCCAGCCAGTATTTTCACAGGTGGGAGTACAATATTACTGTGCCAGAGTCTATACATTGCACCATTCATCACCTAATTAGATTTTCATGAAGTAGATTGCCTCCTTATTGGCTGTCACTTCGACTCTGCGCTGTCAATGAGAGAAGCCCCTCCTGTGGTCGGCTCCATCAGCCCCATCTTTACTTTGCATACCTGCCAACACAGCTATAAAGAAATTACCCTAATCATCGCGGTAATTAACATCAATAATTATTGACAGTGCCACAGACGGGAGGGAGTGATGGACAAAAGAGCGCCTTTTCTTTGTCTCCAGCCAATTTCCTGGGAGACGAGTTGTTTCCGCCGTTGAAAAGTCGAGCGGACGCCGCGGTGAAGGCGAGGTATAGGAGGAGGCGGCGGCTTGACGTCATATATTTGCTAATGTTGAGCGCCAACCGACAACAGCAGGTGACCCCCCGCTCCTCCTCCACCTCCTCCACCCCCCACCTCCTCCAGCATGCACGCACAAACACTCCACTTCCTCCCCCCATCTCACCCCTCCATGCATCTCCTCCCTGTTTGCCAGGAGTGCACCTGCAGCTTATTATCCAAGCCTTTAGGTTTATAATGTAGCGCAGGTGCCAAAGTGCCAAAGCACCATTGTAACACACACACACACACACACACACACACACGAGTCAACAAACACAACAGGCACAGAAATGGGCATACACACTTACAGATGTGCGATGATTAATTAATACTATGGTGGGTAAATCCTAAACATTGCTCCCTCCCAGTGTTGGGGAAACACAGGGAGTCCATATGGGAAGAGTCAGATTAAAGGGCTATACCACTAATTTTTAGCAATTTATGCGTATTGTTCCCTTCAACAGGATTGTTTAGTCTTTTTAAGAGTTGTTTTGTTCTGCAGATCTTAACCTTTAAACCTTGCTAATTGTGTTTGCGCCCAGATGAGCTTTTCTGTCATTCCATGTCATAAAACGCTGCACTGGGACAATTAAACCGATCGGCTCAGGAATGGCTCGAGGAACACAATAAGGAGCACAAAGTGTTGAACCGGCGTCCAAACTCTCCTAAATTCCAATCAGCCAGAAAAAACCACCAAATAATCCAGTGTCAAACACCACAGGAGCGTTTTCTAAACACAAACCTAAACAGAGAGGCCCCTAACTGGAAAATGCAATGTGACAAACACTGAACTTAGCCATTTTTTCAGCAGTCGTTAATTTGTAGATGGCTGTTTTGAAACCACGAGTTTGGAATTTGATCGTTGCCATCTTGGCTTTTTGAAACCAAATGCAACAAACAAACTATTTTACTCTAAATGGGACCACTTTTTACTAAATTAATATTATACTGTATTCAAAAAGTCTTGCAACTAGCAACTGAGGCCATAAACTCAAGAGGAAAATGTTTACTGAGACAACAGATCAAGTGAGAAGTAGGATCATTTTCCTTTAGACTTCTATACAATCTGGCCTGCAGAGGAGTTGCCCCCTGCTGGCTGTTAGAGAGAATGCTGGTTTAAGTTATTTCGGCGTTGCTTCACTTGTCACACCTTGATGCTACGTCCATATTTTGCACAACTTAGAAAGTGCAGCGAGCTAAGCTACACTACATTAAATTAAGCTTCACTACACTGACGCTAACTATGGAGAAACCAACCAACCAACCAACACAGCAAAAGTAGTTTACTACAATATTTTTCACGTTTAATTTCATTTGCTTCAAACAAATAGTAAAAAAGATTGCTTGTAGTTACCTGCTTGGATTAATGGTACAATAATACAGAAGTGTGTCTGTCAGGTTCGCATACATGTCCGTCAATTGTGGTTTTATTTACCTATTAATTTTTATTTCAGGATGCATTAAAAGCTCTGCTGTGCACATCACTTCAGTAAATGTAGTTTGTCTGGAAGCCACTTCATCAATACAAGAGCAAAAAAAACCAAACAAACCAGACTAACTAGTAACACGGCTACTGCTGCTAAACACTGTTTTATTTATACTTATTCTTATGAATGAAAACCTGATATAAAAATATACATTAATTCCCAAGAAAAATGTGTAATGTCCCAAACCTTTTGGTATAATTGGGATATGATGCAGTATGTCACAGTTTAGTATAATTTAATACTGTTAAACTATAAGCTGATAAAGCAGAATAAGTGGTGTGTACTGGGTTAAAATGGCAAACCGAGGCTAATTCCTCCCATGCATATATCACTTCTGTCATTTGCCCAGTAAAGGAACACTACACCAGCACCGGTTTAGCCAAAACCATACGAAATGTGACACTTGAACAACACTTGTGACAGATTTACAGGTTCACCCTCCAACCACGCTGCTCTATTTATCATTTCGGCCATGCGCCGCCTGTTTGTACGCCTTTGTTGATAAAGGACGTGTCTCCTTTCACCCATAAAAGTGTTGGCGCGCGCTACTGACAAACTAGAGATCTGATGTGGTTTAATGTGATGTGGGCTAATGCAACATGCGGTGAAGTGATGTGACCAAAAGAAAAAAAAACGAGGACTCACCTGAGGAAACCTGCAGAATCCTCTTCAGTGAGATCTCCTTCAGGGCATCCGTCACCTGAGTGGAATTTACAACAACAGGACGGACGTTAAAAGAAATTAAGACCAAGAAAGAGAAAGAGTCGCTGAATGCTAATCTCAGTTTGAATATATTCCGGTCAGGAGATGGCTGCTCTTCTGTGATGTGATAAGATGCAGCGTGATATGGAAATCATTTGCTCTCCTTCACACGGAGGTCAGAGGTCGGACTCGTGTCCCGACCGGCAGCTTGTAGCAGAAGCTGGTCGAGGAGATCCAATGTGTTGTTCAAGGACACTGTTAGCGGCGTGACAGCGCAAGGGCATCGCGGATGGTCCCTCCTGCATTTTAGCCTTTAAAAACAACCAAAAAATTAATGTTTTCCTTGCTGGACGAGCTCCGGAGCATCTATGGGCATATGCAGAAATAGCAACTTCCTTTTCCGGCGTTGTTCCACTTTTTACTGCATCACGGTGCAGCAGAGAACATCTGTCTCTGCCCTCGTATCATTTGTTTGAACAGTCTTTTAATTCCTAACATGCTGCGTGTTTACATTGTGTACGTTCAGGGAAGTAAAAACATACAGTGAGTTAAAGAAAAGCTCTGCCGGTGCCCTCGCTTTGTTTGGTGATGATTTTTGTGCGCCCAATTGATGGGAAACCACACGGAGCTCCAGGCGGGCTGAGACACTGACCACAGCCCCACAGACTCAGTGACAGACCTTGTGGTGACATCTGCTTTTACTCAGGGAGAGCACTTCAGCACTTAATAAAGCATGTAATCACGCCGTTGTAACTCGGGAGCAGACAAAGCAATGCAAGGCGGACGCATTCGTACTTTTTCTCCCCCCCCTCCTTCGGTCAGAAATGTCTGTTTCTGCTTATCTGATTCCAGTTTATCAGCGATTGTGCATTAAGACCCAAATGAAGACAAACTGCTCGGTAAAGCCGTTATGATTGATTACAGGTCTTTACCGCGCGAGCAAAGAAAAGCCGCTGAAAAAAGGTGTCGCTCTCCTTTCCTACATACACCTGCATGCAATTTTCTACATGTAAGTGGACAGGAAGAGGGAAGGACTTTTTTAATGTAATTTAGGAGGCTGCACATCGCAACCAACCAACAAAAGGGGGTTTTGTGGGCTTTATGACAGCTGGGGTGCACTCCTTTTCTCTTTTTTTTTGGCATGCTGATGAAGCACACAGACCACATTGCTGGAATAGTTAGATTTTTAAGAAAAAGGTCGTCTCTCAGGTTTACAATTTTTTATTTCACGGCTGCACCAGTTTCAGCAGTGCACAGGCAGGCTGGAGTGAAATTCACTTTGAGTGTGTTCTCTGCATCTCTTCTCATATTTCAGCTAAACTGCCTCCTCGCCAGGGCCAAGGAATGCATCAAGCGCCATAAATCAGGGGCTTGATAGGAACTTGGCAGCCAGACAGCGGTGCAGAGAGCTGTGTTATGTAGCTACAGTACAGTAAAGATGTTTTAAGGTGAACATTACCATCTTGGTGGAAGAGAAAAACGAGGGGGAGGATACCGTGATTCAGGGGAGTTTTGTCCAAATGACAGAGCATTGAAAGCCCTCCTCACCTCCTTCAGCCCTTTGCATTCCTGCACTTGTGAATCACTATGATCACCAGGAGGAACAGCGAGGCCTCCAAACCTCACTTCTTGCTTTTAATTTCCATACGGTTTGGGGGTGAAAAAAAAAAA